>NW_027325877.1:0-28585 GCF_048418805.1 Vulpes vulpes
GAGGTAATCTGTCAGTTTCATTTTTTTCTTCAAAACATCTCTCCTAAAAATAACCATATATATTTTTTTTCTCTCTCTGAGTCCTGCTACATGACTGGCATTCTGGAACTTCTTCTTTTTTTAAACGAAAATTTATTTATTCATGAGAGACACAGATATAGACAGGGGCAGAGACACAGGCAGAGGGAGAAGCAGGCTCCCTGCAGGGAGCCCAACGTGGGACTTGATCCCCGGGATCACACCCTGAGCCAAAGGCAGATGCTCAACCACTGAGCCATCCAGGGATGATCCCTCTGCAACACTTTTTATTAGCATAATAGAATTCTTTAGCTTTTTTCTGTTGCTGATTTTTTTCTCATGTCTTGCTTTTTCTTAATTTACTCACTTGTTATGGGAAAGAATAGCTTCCAGTACTTTCATTAAATTAAAAGCATTGTATAAAAAAATAAAAATAAAAAATAAATAAATTAATTAATTAATTAAAAGCATGGTGATTAAGTCTTACTGAATTGATCTATTATGCCGGATAAATAGTTGGCGCCCTGGAATCTCATTTGCTTACTATTTTGGAGATTGTCTTGAACTTGTTTCTTGATGAATCTCTAGTTTTCTTGATCTTGTGGTTGCCTTTGATTTGCTTGTACTGCTTAGAGGCCTCTTCCAGTCGCTCCCTGTGAAAGAATGTAGTAAAAGCAAAATTTTGAAACTTTGTATGTCTGAAAATACATTATGCTTCTCACATAGTTGGTTGATAGTTTGGCTGAGTAAAAAATTCTAGATTGGAAATAATTTTCATTCAGAAAATTGGAGGTATGTTTCATCGACATTTCCCTTCCAGTGTTGCTATTGAAATAGCCAAAGTTATTTCAAGTCATCTTTTGCAAATAAGGCAATATCTTTTCTAAGATAGTTAGATCTTTTCCAATATACTTACAGCCACTGTGTACCCATACAACCATTCTGTTTTCACTTTATGTGTGGTATTCAATAAATTACATGAGCTACTTAGCACTGCATTATTAAATGGGCTTTATTTTAGCTAACTTTGCCCAACTGTTGTCTGAGTCTTTGAGCATGTTTAAAGTGGGCTAGGCTAAGCTGTGATGTTTGGTAGTCTATTCATATTAAATGCATTTTTGACTTACAATATCTTCAGCATATGATGGGTGTATTGGGATGTAATCCCATGGTAAGTCAAAGAGCTCTGCATTCATATAAGATAACTTGGCTTTAGCCTTGTTATAATACAAACTCTCTCAAATGTGCCTGCTGTCTCTTCCCACTCCACATGCACATATCCTCTGTTAAACTCTCTTCAGTGGCTAAAACTCCACACCTTTTCCAGAGTTGGGAGAGTAGCAGTAATCTAGAGATTTCATTGTTCTCAAACTTGTTTAATTCTCTTCTTTATTTTAACAACTCCTGTTATCCCGCGTTCCAAATGTGCCTAGTAGGCTGATTACTGAGGCTTTGAAGAGTCTAGAGTCTATGTCCATTTGCTCTTAGCTTTCCTGCTTTGGGCTTCAATAATACCCACCGTCTGTCTGCTTCCCAGCTCACAAGGTTTTGTCACTATGTTTCCTCCTCTGGTTTTCCCAGCTTTGGGACTTACAACTTGAAAACATTTGATTTACCATTTTGTTTGTGGGTTTTGGGAAGCAAAATTATATATATCCCAGAACTAAAAAATGATTTTCAATCTCAAAAGCTCTTAGAATCAAAAGAAGTGAATGTTAAGGTATAAAAACATAAAAAGAAAGGCATGAGTTGACTTACCTAATAATAATAATGAGGACAAAAAAAGCTGCTAAGTATATGGTGTTATGGATCAAGTGCACTTTCCATGCTTTATCTCATTTCAACCTCAGAACATCTATTACAGATAAATACTATTAATAGCTCATTTGCAAAAAAGGAAGCTGAAACACAGAGTGTTCAGCTAATTTGCCCTACTTCACAGATCTAGTATAAGGTGGAGCTCAAAATGAAACTCAAAATTCTGGTTCCAGGCTTTTAGCTATTTACCCCTTTGTCATATGTCCTCACCACATTATTATACTGAAAGGACAGAGTTGATTCACTTGGGTCATGATGAACCCTAAATATTTGGATTCTGTAGTTGCTGTGATAAAAGCCAAAATGATTTTGATTCTGATTAAAAATGGAGTCAGTGTAATTTATTACTTACTGATGTCAAAGGGGAGTAGATCATTGCATATTAGGAAGACCAACCTCTATAGTAAATATAGTTACTTAATGCTTCTTAATTTTATAGTATAGTGTAGTGTAGAAAACTGTACCTATGCATTATCAGTAAATTGAAGTATTATCAGTTCTCTGTCAGTTACCTGTGATAGCTATACAGTATTTGGTTTAAAAAGGATCTATTAGAAGAAGAAGAAGAAGAAGAAGAAGAAGAAGAAGAAGAAGAAGAAGAAGAAAGAAGAAGGGGAAGAAGAAGAAGAGGAAGAAGAAGAAGAGGAAGAAGAAGAAGAAGAAGAAGAAGAAGAAGAAGAAGAAGAAGAAGAAGAAGAAGAAGAAGAAGAAGAAACAGTAATAATGTTATGCATTATTTTAAGTGCAGCCAAGGTATATGCATTATAAGCCTAGTTAGATATAAACTGCATTTATTAAGATGTGTATGACATTGATTAATAAAATTAATCTACCAGAATAGTTACACCTGTAACCTACAATATTCTGGAAGATTTATTCTCTTCAATGAATTTGTTGGAGCATATACAGTCATTCAGTATTATCCATGATGCTTTGTGCTACAAGCAATTGAAAACCACAATCAAATTTGAAATAAACTGATTCATCATCTCAAATAAAGAAATCAAAGGAAAGATGGTTCCATCTGGTTAGTTCAGCTCAGTATATGTCTGAGCACCCAGACTCTATTTACCCTATCCTGCCGTTCTGTGTGGCATCTTTGCAGATTTGCATGTATCCTGAGGGATCGTGAGGGATCCTGAGGGATCATGAAGTCCAGGTCTTACCAATATATGAAGATGCCCAGGAGTGTATGAGGGGCTATCTATTTCTATTTCTCTTAAGGATTAGAGAATTATCCCATAAAACGCTAGCCCAAAATTGGTTCCCATGGTCACAATGGAGGCACATGACCTTTCCTGACATAAAAATTGATTAAGGTGCTATAAACTACCATGGCCAATTGGAAATATGATGGATATCTAAAAATATGATGGATAAAAGGAGCAATGGATATGCGATTTGCATTGCCTTTTTAAAAATTGAAGTATAACTAACATATAATGTTATAGTGTTTTCAGGTGTACAGTATATTGATTCAACAATTCTGTTACTTAAGGGTTAAGACCATGATAGTATGGTCACCATCTTCCCCGTACAATGTTGTTACAGTATTATTGACTATATTCCTTATGCTGTACTGTTTATCTCTATATTTAGTTATTTTATAACTGGGAGCCTGTACCTTATAATCATTTTTATCTAGTTCACCCATCCTCACCCACCTCCCCTCCAACAACCACCAGTTTGTTTTTTATATATATGTCTGTTTAAAAAAATCTGTTTTAGTTTTCTTCTCTCTTTGTTTCTTTATTTGTTCATTTGTTTCATTTTTAAGGTTCACATATAAGTGAAATTGTATGTTATTTGTCCTTTTCTGATTTATTTCACTTGACATAATACCTTCTAGGTATATCATGTTGTTTTGTTTTTGTGAATCACAAAATCTTTTACAGCTGAAATAATATCTAAATATAAAATTTTTATTATACACACACACACACACACACACACACACACACACACACCGCATCTTCTTTATCCATTCATATATCAATAGACACTTGAGTTGCTTCCATATTTTTGCTATTGTAAATAATAGTGCAAAGACATAGAGGTCTATATATATTTTTTCAAATTAATGGTTTTTTTTGTTTGGGTAAATACCTAGAAGTAGGATCGCTGGAACATATGGTATTTCTATTTTTAATTTTTGAGGAGGCTTCATACTGTTTTTCACAGTGGATGCACCAATTTACATTCCCACCAACAACGTATGAGGGTTCCTTTTTCTGCCCATCTTCACCAACATTTGTCATTTCTTGTCTCAATTCAGGCCATGCTGACAATGTCAGGTAATAACTTGTTGTGCTTTTGATTTGCATTTCCTTGATGGTAGTGATGTAGAGTACCTTTTCTTGTGTCTGTTGGTGAATTGCCTTTTAAACATTTAATGAAATAAATTCATACAATGAAAATTTTTTAGAATTACTTAAAGTTTCACAAAAAAAAATCCTTGTGAAAATATGAGTCATTGTTGATTATATTAAGAAAACTTAAAAAAAATTGTATATTTTTTTTGGAGTTCAGTTTGCCAACATATAGTGTAACACTCAGTGCTCATCCTGCCAAGTCCTCCCCTCAGTGCCTGTCACCCAGTCTCCCCATCCCCACATCCCCCCACCCACCTTCCCCTTCCACTACCTCTTGTTCATTTCCCAGAGTTAGGAGTCTCTCATGTGTTGTCACCCTCTTGGATTTTTTCCACTCATTTTCTCTCCTTTCCCCTTTATTCGCTTTCACTATTTCTTATATTCTCCACATGAGTGAGACCATATAATGATTGTCCTCCAACTGACTTACTTCACTCAGCATAATACCCTCCAGTTCCATCCATATCGAAGCAAATGGTGGCTATTTGTCATTTCTAATGGCTGAGGAATATTCCGTTATATATATGGACCACATCTTCTTTATCCATTCATCTTTTGATGGACACCAAGGCTCATTCCACAGTTTGGCTATTGTGGACATTGCTGCTATAAACATTGGAGTGCAGGTGTCCCAGCGTTTCATTCATCTGAATCTTTGGGGTAAATCCCCAGCAGTGCAATTGCTGGGTCGTAGGGCAGGTCTATTTTTAACTCTTTGAGGAACCTCCACACAGTTTTCCAGAGTGGCCGCACCAGGTCACATCCCCACCAACAGTGCAGGAGGGTTCCCCTTTCTCCACATCCTCTCCAACATTTGTTGTTTCCTGCCTTGTTAATTTTCCCCATTCTCACTGGTGTGAGGTGGGATCTCATTGTGTTTTGGATTTGTATTTCCCTGATGGCCAGGGGGGCGGATCATTTTCTCACGTGCTTTTTGGCCATGTCTATGTTTTCCTTTGTGAGATTTCTGTTCATGGCTTTTGCCCATTTCATGATTGGATTGTTTGTTTCTTTGGTGTTGAGTTTAAGAAGTTATTTATAGATCTTGGAAACTAGCCCTTTATCTGATACGTCATTTGCAAATATCTTCTCCCATTCTGTAGATTGTCTTTTAGTTTTGTTGACTGTATCCTTTGCTGTGCAAAAGCTCCTTATCTTGATGAAGTCCCAATAGTTTATTTCTGCTATTGTTTGTTTTGCCTTCTTGGATGTATCTTGCAAGAAGTTACTGTGGCAGAGTTCAAAAAGGGTGTTGCCTATGTTCTCCTCTAGGATTTTGATGGAATCTTCTCTCACATTTAGATCTTTCATCCATTTTGAGTTTATCTTTGTGAATGGTGCAAGAGAATGGTCCAGTTTTATTCTTCTGCACATGGGTGTCCAATTTTCCCAGCACCATTTATTGAAGAGACTGTCGTTTCCCAGGGCACAATCTTTTCTGCTTTGTCGAATATTAGTTGGCCATAAAGTTGAGGGTCCACTTCTGGATTCTCTATTCTGTTCCATTGATCTTTGTGTCTGTTTTTTGTGCCAATACTGTCTTGATCACAGCTTTGTAGTACAACCTGAAATCTGGCATTATGATGTCCCCAGCTCTCGTTTTCTTCAATATTCCCCTGGCTATTTGGGGTCTTTTCTGATTCCACGCAAATCCTAAGATTATTTGTTCCAACTCTCTGAAGAAAATCCATGGTATTTTGATAAGGATTGCATTAAATGTGTAATTTGCCATGGGTAGAAAACTTTTAATTTGATTGTATTATTTTGAAAATCCTTATGATCATAGCATCCATTTTCACATTTAAAGAGAAATACAAGCACTTTTGTACATTAGAAATATATCAAGAAATTGGTGATTAACTATTATGTAACATGCCTTCTCTCTTGGCTCAGATGTCTCTATTCGATACAAATGTAACCTTCAGAGTGGGATGTTTTAAATGTATAGTTTTTCTGGAGTTACTTTCTGTGCCTTCAATCAGAATTATTTAGTTTCTTACAGAAATTTAAGCTGTATTTGGAAACATATTAATACATGTATCCTTTTTCATTTCTTTCTTCTTTTTTTTTCATTTCTTTCTTCTTTTAGTGTAGTTCACTCAGGCTTATGTATCAGTTGAGTGAATAATATTCACTGATGGACATAAATTATTTCATAAGCACTTTATGAAAAATTGCTTAATACAATAGTGCCTTTAGATTTACACGCTCCGCTTTTTATCTGATTTCTTATGTCTTTCTAAATAGATCATTAGATGAATGAAGCTATTATATGGACTTACAAAAGAAGCATGGGTTTAGAACTTAAGGACTTCTGCTAAAATTGCTAGTATTACAGAAAAGTAAGTTAGTAGTGAGGTCTTCTTAAAAGTGATCCTACTAAGTGATCTTATGTACCACTCTTACCTTTTAACAGAATCTTTTATGCTATAATGTTGACCATTTTTGTTGTTGAAATTTTAATGGAGTAAACCAAGTAAGGCTAAATCATATTAATTATCTTAGATCTATATTAATTTACTAAAGTCCTGTGGTTTTGTTTTCACTTATTTCTTTTTGAATGACTGGCTACTATAAACATTTGGAAGAGAAAATATCTAGGATAAAAAATTTCCTTCCAGTAGTTTTCTTCTTTGATTTTTCATTTGTTCTTTTCTTTTTTGAAAAAAAAATTGCTTAAAGTAACTCTTTTTTTAAGATAGGTTTGGTTTGTTTGTTTGCCTATTTATTTATTTATTTATTTATTTATGAGAGAGATAGAGAGAATTCAATCTGGGGTAGAGACAGAAAGAAAGAGAGAATCCCCAAGCAGCTCCCTCTGATCGCACAGTCCCACCCAGGGCTTGATCCCAGGAGCCTTAGGTCGTGACCTGAGCCAAAACCAAGAGTCAGACGTTTCACTGAATAAACCACACAGATATCCCTTAAGGTAACTATTATGGATGGTGATGCAGCAAAAAGCAAATACTCGTTGCTCTCATTTCTTCCAATATGTTGCTTTTGTGATATGACCCTATTTACATTTTTATTTACTGTGTGCACAACACTTTTTCTCACTAGACTCTTACAGAGTAATCCTGGATTATGACAATGTAAGCAGTCTTCCCTTCTACTAAAATAATGTTATTAATTATTGAGTCTGAGAGAAGAGATGAATCAAATCCTGAGTCTAAGTATTGCTTTTTAATTACCTCCCAAAGGCTCTGCTTGTGTCTCTTCAAAGACAAAACCAATCTTCAATAAAATTTTACTCTTTGTATAAACAATCACTGAAGTAATAGGGACATTAAAGACTATCATTTACATGTAGAAATTCAGTAAATAGGGCTAAACATTAAAGGAAACATTACTAGATATAAGACAGTCTCAGATTAATACTTGAATGTTTTCATTGTTTCCTTACTTCCCTTCTCCACAACCTCCTTCTTTGTCATTTCTGATCCTATTAGATCTGCTGATACTGCAGAATGGTGAAGAAAACAGGAATGGCCTTCAAGGGGCTTTCATTCCAATTGCATTCCAATTGCCTAAAAAAAATCACTTGAGAATGGTGATGTCTCAGTGATAGGGTCCTGGAATAATTGGTCACTTACTGAGAGACATATTTAGAATATGTTTAATGTGAGAGTTAATATTAAAATAAATTTCAGATTTTTAAAAAATATTAAATACTGAAGTGTGATATCATAAATATCTTAGAAAAAAGTGAATATTTGAATTTTGGATTTCATGATGAAGAATCACCTTAGCTTAAAAATAATAGAAGATTCACGCCAGAACAGATGGACAGATTTGAATACATAAATATGTATTAAACCTATTTTGTATCAAAACATGGATATTTTAATATACACTAGTGTAGAGGACTGAACATATTTAAATCAAAATATTTTAGTAGATATTTTGTTTATATATGATATAAACAATTAAATATATATATATATATATGCATATATATATAATATCCCTATCCATTTCTATATTTCACATAACTACAATGGCCATGGCTTACCTATATAATAAAAATTTTTTTTAAAAATTCAGTCCTTTTTGAAAGTGTTGTTGATGGCTAAGAATGAGGTCAGGCTACAGTATTTGATAACTAAGCCAAATTAAAATTTTATTTCATATTTTAAGTAGCATATACACAAAAAACAAATTCAACAAATATTGAATCAATAAAAGTAATATTAATTTTCATTTTTTAAATGAACGTAATGGGTTTTAAGACCTATTTTATCCTCCATATTAAAATTTTAAAAATATATAAAGCTAAGTGTAACATTATCAAATCTACTATCTAATCATATTCCATTAGTTCATGTCCTTTTCTTCACTTGATGCGTTGGATGGGAAACACTCAGAAAAAAATATCACTCTAAGTATTCATAATTCCTATATTTAACCAAGCTTATTTATGCATGCGTATATATATATAGTATGTATGTATGTGTCTGCTTCAAGATGTTTTAGAGGGGACGCAGGTTTCCTCCCTTTCCTGTCACAGAAGCACACACCTAACAAAAAGGAAGGAGGATGAGGGACTCATTTATGGAAAGTTCTGCATCATACATAAAAATAACTCATATTAAGTTTTTGGCATGTGAGTCCAGAATAATAATGCTGGATTGTTATATAATCAAAAATGTTAACTTTATGGATGAGCGAGTTATGATGCCAAGGCCCATATATGCATATATTCTTAAAAAGAGTAGAACTACAAAATTTATATTTTGAAATATAAAACTTATAATAGAAAACTTATAAAATCTAAACTTTCTAAGTTTAATATATTAAAATTTCATTTTATTGGCATTGTTGTCTAACTGAATTTTCCAATGTGCAAGTGTTATAGAATAGCAAAGTTTAATCAATATTATCTAAAATTCATGTGCAGCTTTTACTGATATTTTGGCAAATAAAGCACTGGATAACATCAAGAAAGTATTAAAGTTTTATGCTTTTGTTCTCGAAAATTAGCAAAAGAATAAAAAAAATCTATAAAAGTTGAATCAGTTGAATATTCTCATCAGTCAATACCTACTCACATGGAAATGTGACTGTAGAATAAGAAGAGAATATTAAAAAATTGCTACCTCTAAATTACTTAGGTATAAAAGGAATTACTATTGCTCATTGCATTCATATAAGTGTCCCCAAATATAGGTACCTCAGAAAAGTTTCGAGGCCTGTGATACAACATCATGGAATACTTCTAATTTTTAAATGCAGATCTACCGTTAAATGTGAAAAATATATATAACATATGATTTGTACTGTGTTGACAATTTACTATTGTTTACTTTTGGGGCGCCTGGGTGGTGTAGCCAGTTAAGCATCCTGCTCTTGGTCTTGGCTCAGTTTGTGATCTCATGGTCCTGAGATCCAGCCCCCATCACTTCATGTTCAGGTAGGGGTGTGCTTGAAACTCTCTCGCTCTCCCTCTGGCCCTCCTGCTCATGTTCGCTCTCTCTCTACAACAAATAAATAAGTCTTAGGAAAAATGTTTACTTCTATGAACACACGGAGTTGATGGATGCCTCCCTCCGTGACAGCTTGCCAGCCCGGATCTGCCGAATGGGAAGACGTGGTTGGCCCATCCATACATGCACTTCCACATCGCATAATTCTTTGTTTACTTGATATTTCTACACTGCTGACTTTACAGTGGTATTTCCATTATTAAATGGTAGCTTGGGAACCCATACCGCAAATGAGTGTGCACTGTTTGCAAGGTTGCGATTCTGAGTGTTTAGAGTACATGCACGCACACTTCTAGTCAGAGTTGGTCGTAGAACAAGGGTTCTGAAACTTCAGTTTGCATGACAATCTCATGGGTCTTGAAAATTCCTGGGCCCTACGACCTCAGTTTCTGAACTCCCTGGAGTGTGTTTAAGATTTGCTCTTCTAGGGGATCCCTGGGTGGCTCAGCGGTTTGGCACCTGCCTTTGGCCCAGGGTGCAATCCTGGAGTCCTGGGATTGAGTCCCGGGTCAGGCTCCCGGCATGGAGCCTGCTTATCCCTCTGCCTGTGTCTCTGCCTCTCTCTCTCTCTCTCTCTCTCTCTCTCTGCCTATAAAAAAAATCTAAAAAAAAAAAGATTTGCTCATCTAACAATATTCTAGCTGATGCTGGTGCTGTTAGTTTTGTGGTCCACATTTTGAGAACCAGTGATTTACAGGGGAAAATATTGGGCAGTAACTGGAGGATCGCAAAGTCTGTTTGATCCATATTGTTTGTTATCTCAGGAGGATTTTTAAAAATTCACATTTAAAAATCATTTATTCTTATAGGACATTGAAAAAATATGGTTGCTCTTTTTTGCTTATTGATAGATCAATTCGGAAGTGGGATGACAACTAGACCAGCGTTTTGCACACTGGAAAATGATTTTCTTTCCATATAGTCATTCCCTTGGCAAGTATTTATTCATCAGAATATCATTAAAATTGTCGTTGGAGTCTCTGGTGGATTAAAACAACCTGACTTAATTTCACACGCATGCACGCACACATTTTATACAGGAAATAAATACTTTGACGTGCCTAGGTTGGAGAAAAATTGTGAAATATTGCCTGTGTGCCTGGCTTTTGAATTGCTGTGAATTTCTGGTCAGTTTTCAATGACATGACTCACATAGTATCTTGGTAAACGTTAAGTGCCTAAGACAAATGACCTCTCTCCAGTGAAGCTCCTGAAAGATGATGAAGATTACAACTTCTCATGATTGAAACGGATTGAAAATTATTGCCTTCCACTGAGAAAAAATCCCAAGCTATTCTTTCTGATCTGTGCACATTCTATGAAAAAAAAATGGCAAGAACAGGGATGAATTTTTTTCCTTCAGTGTGCACCAAATTTAGAAATTGGACATTTTCAAATTTTAAAAATTTCTAAATCTGTAGTACCTTTTGAAATATTAACGGGTATTAAGTCTTGAAACAAGATAGTTTCAATGTATGTATTGTTAGCTCTTGAAGATTAAGTGATAGACTTGACGGCCTTTGCACTTTTCCTCTAGGCTTTATTATATGATATTGAGAAAAATTAAAATCAGTATCTAAGAATTAAACATTATACATTTATAGAAGTATATTTGAGGCAACAAATGCCTATTAAAATATTACCTTATGTTCTGTTCACAACTAGAAAGTCATAAGAGTGTTGGAGTAAATCTTTCACTTTATGGATTTGTAAACTCTAAATAGAACTAGGCATAAGGTATTAAATGATGCTGAGCAAAGCACTAGGGAAAAGTCAATTAAATGAAGTGGAGAAATAATCCAAGTTACAAGGTAGACCTGCTCCATAGCTATATTCTCTCATTTATTATAATGAGGCCAAGTGGATGATATCAAACAGCTAAAAGAATACATACAACAACATAAAATGTTCTAATAACAGTAAATATAATTTTTGAGTACTTTTGAATACTTTGATAACCTTTGAGACCGATTTTTAACTTTAAAATGGAAATTAAAGTTTGTGAGACATAAAACAAAATTTTAGTGTGGCATGTATGTAAAAAAGCTATAAAATGAATAACGACTCGGATTTAACTTTCATGCTTTTAAAATAACATAGGAATAGAAAAATAACAGCAAACAAAAGTTAAATGGAGAGACCAGGTCATTAATATCTACACTTCGTGCCACCTCTTCTCTCCACCAAATATCTTGGTTTTTTCTTTAGGGAAATTTAAATCCAAAGTCTACAAGCCATCAAAGTTATAAGGCCAGGTAAACAAAGGTAGCATGCCCTGGGGTCTTGACTTTTTTATGTTAATAGATCTTATTTTGATGTAGATAATAGATTGTTTTTAAATTTAGCTATCTAAGGATTCGGATGTATTTTGAGTAAGTGTAACTACTTATCTCACAGTTTTAAACAGGTATAAGAATTTTAAATGCGGCTATATTGAGAGGGCATGGACTCCTGTGAGTGACCCCATAAAACATCTGTTAGGAATCCTCTTGTAGGGTCCATGGCAGGTCTTATCTTGAAGCTAAGGAAAAACAAAACAAAACACAACTCAAATTCTTGATTTTGTTAACAACAGGTTAACATTCTGTTAACATCCCAACTAACATAAAATAATTCCTTGAGTAAAAATAGAATAGAATTGACTTCCCTTTTCTCAAATCAGGCAGCCCTAGCAGTGAATTTAAACCATGGTAGTCAGACTGTCCTTAAACACACAACTGTTAATATGCCGTGAAAGCCATTGCATCCTGGATCATTTCCAATGCTCTGTAACAAATTACCTGGAACTTAGGGGTATAAAACAATACAGATGTATTATGTTGCATTTCTAGAAGAAAAAGTCTGAAATGGTTTTGTAAGGTTAAAATCAAGGACTGTGTTTTATCCGGATGCTGTAGGGAACATTCCGTCCCTTGCCTTTTCCTGGTTCCGGAGGCTGCCTTCCATCCTTGGTGTGTGCACCTGCCGCCCTGTCCTCAGCCGTGTAGCCACATCCTCCTTCACTCTGACCTTCCTGCTTCCCTCTTACACTGGTTCTTCTGGTCATATTGGGTTTCCTGGAAAATCCGGGACAATCTTCCCATCTCAGAATCCTTAACCCAATCACTTCTGCAGAAGCCTGTTTGCATGGCGATATGATATGTTCCAAGGGTGACAATGTGGGCATCTTTCAGGGGCCAATATTTCTCTTACCTGAGACAGGAGCACAGTTTTTATGTAATAATAATGTGTAGTTTCTGTGGAGTGTCAAATGGTGTTCCCCCTGAAGGTATACCCACGTCAAATTTCTGGAAACAGGACACGTCCGTCACCTTATTTGGAAGAAAGGATCTTTGCAGATGTTAGGTCAAAGATCTTGAGAAGAAGCTGCTTACACCCTCCCCTGTCCTGGAATTGTGCCTGCAAACTACTATTCACATGTCGGCAGCCCTTTTGGGGATGCAGTCTGAAGAGAGTGAGGTGTTCTTGAGACAATGAAGATGTTGTTGAGAGCAAATAACTAAACCAAGTTAAGTCCTCTGTATAAACTTTTTTTTTAATATGCACAGAGCCTGATGTGGGGCTCGATCTCACAACCCTGAGATCATGACCTGACATGAAATCAAGAGTCTAATGCTTCATGGACTGAGCCACCCAGGAGCCCCTAAACTGTTAAGGTCCAGTGTGTGGGTGGGTGTGGGAATCTCCTTGTCTTGGGGCCACTTAGGATAAGCCTCATATTCCCTTGTTTATTAAAACAGCCACCTGCCAATCTGGAATCCTCTGCTGCTTTCTCTGGGCTCTCCAAGCCCCCTGTGTGTGGGGGCCACATTCAGATTTCACCTGGGGAGCCCTCAAGGTTGCAAACCAACAATACAGCCCGTCACAGGAAAATGACATAGTCCCTAAATGTGAAAATGCCTGAAAGGCATATTTCGAGTTCTAGAAATTTTTCAAAGATTAAAAATAACTTTAATAATCATAGTATTCATATGCTGTACATTTATAATCTTAAAGATTTTCATATTTTTAAGAAAGATCTTATTTATTTATTCATGAGAGACCCAGACAGACAGGCAGAGACACAGGCAGAGGGAGAAGCAGGCTCCATGTAGGGTGCCCAATGTGGGACTCGATCCCAGGACCCTGGTGTCATGCCCTGAGCCAAAGGCAGATGCTGAACCCCTGAGCCACCTAGGTGCCCAGATTTTAGTATGTTAAGACACATCTTTAAAGACTGTGTAGAGGTGTCGCCTGGCTGGCACAGCTGGTTAAACATCCAAGTCTTGCTTTAGGCTCAAGTCGTGATCTCAGGGTCTTGAGATCAAGCCTCACATTGGGCTCTGTACTAAGTGTATAGTCTGCTTGAGATTCTCTGTCTCCTGCTCATTCTCTCTCTAAAATAAATAAATCATAAAAAACTGTATAGAAATATCATACCTAGAGATATACCCAAGAGGGGTTTCTTGTTTGTGATAACTGAAAGATAAATACATAGCTCTGCTATGAACTCTTGTTTCAGGAGTTGAGTAAAATTTTACAGAATTGAAAATGATGAATTAAGCAAAACAAACCTATAAATCCCTTTCCTTCATACTGGTGGACTAAAAATGGTTTGTAAGAAAAAGAAAAGATTATATATAACATTGTTACTCTGGGTACCAAATATAAACTTGTAAATAAATTCACAATATGATGAGTCTTTAAGAGGATAGTTGATAGAGTGAGTCATTCTTTATTGGTGCCATTATTTATGTTTTTCATTTCCTACAAGTTTTCTTGGCGAGAGCTAGATGGAAAAATAAATTTCAAATATTACAACACCTGCGCTTCAGTAAAATTTTCTAAGAAGAAACTTTATGCTAACAACTGTACTAAATATTCTAGGAATACAAATTGCAGATGATCTTTCTTAGTTTTTGAGATTAATAGAACTTTGTGGGCTCTTTTTTGTTATTTTTTATTTTTTCATTTGAATGCACATATCATTTTTTACCTAAGCCTGAATAATGTCTACTTGTTACAACCTGGGATAGTCATATAGTGTAAAGAAGTGCATGAACCATAGGCAAAATGTTTAAAACAGGATGGCCTGTCATTATCAGAGGAGTTAGTGTCATAGAACTATTATCTAAACTACTTCTGATATTCATGCCATGGTTTAGAATGATCTGGTGTTTGGTTTGATTCCTTTGTTTTTATTTATTTTTTAAAAAAACTTTAATTTTCAATGTATTGGAGAAAAAGCAAGTCTGTTGCCACAAACCATGAAGGTACATGGCTCTATCTCTCAACATGAGATCCTGTGCAAGTCTGTGTGCGTGTGTGTGCATGTAATTGATTCATAGCATTTGCAAAATACTCTGGGTCTTAGGATCATTCAAATGACATACATTTACAATATAGACTCCATTTGAGGTTGGTTGCTTTTTGTCTGTCATTAGTACCAGAATCTCAAAATTGTGCATGGCAACAGTGTATTTGCCTTAGTGACTGCACGTATCAATGACATCTATAACCTGTTTATTAGTAACATTCCTGTCTGTACTTAAAACATTTTTAAAATACAGATTAAATTTTACTATTTGAAACTATATGGGGATCTAAAATTTCCTGATGACATATTTATAATGCAGTATGCTAATTCAATCATATTCTGTAAATCATATTTTTATTGACTGTAAGACATACTGATTTTAAATAGCTTTTTTTAATAATAAAAATATTTTTTTATGGGTGTTCAATTTGCCAACATACAGCATAACACCCAGTGCTCATCACCTCAAGTGCCCCCCTCAGTGCCCATCACCCATTCACCCCCACCCCCGGCCCTCCTCCCCTTCCACCACCCCTAGTTCATTTCCCAGAGTTAGGAGTCTTTATGTTCTATCTCCCTTTCTGATATTTCCTACCCATTTCTTCTCCTTTGCCTTCTACTCCCTTTCACTATTATTTATATTCCCCAAAAGAATGAGGACATATAATTTTTGTCCTTCTCTGATTGACTTATTTCACTCAGCATAATACCCTCCAGTTCCATCCATGTTGAAGCAAATGGTGGGTATTTGTCATTTATAATGGCTAATATTCCTTTGTATACATAGACCACATCTTCTTTATCCATTCGTTTTTCAATGGACACCAAGGCTCCATCCACAGTTTGGCTATTGTGGACATTGCTGCTAGAAACATCGGGGTGCAGGTGTCCCGGCGTTTCACTGCATCTGCATCTTTGGGGTAAATCCCCAGCAGTGCAATTGCTGGGTCGTAGGGCAGATCAATTTTTAACTCTTTGAGGGACCTCCACAGAGTTTTCCAGAGTGGCTGCACCGTTCACATTCCCACCAACAGTGTAAGAGGGTTCCCCTTTCTCTGCATCCTCTCCAACATTTGTGGTTTCCTGCCTTGTTAATTTTCCCCATTCTCACTGGTGTGAGGTGGGATCTCATTGTGGTTTTGATTTGTATTTCCCTGATGGCAAGTGATGCAGAGCATTGTCTCATGTGCATGTTGGCCATGTCCATGTCTTCCTCTGTGAGATTTCTCTTCATGTCTTTTACCCATTTCATGATTGGATTGTTTGTTTCTACGGTGTTGAGTTTAATAAGTTCTTTATAGATCTTGGAAACTAGCCCTTTATCTGATACGTCATTTGCAAACATCTTCTCCCATTCTGTAGGTTGTCTTTTAGTTTTGTTGACTGTATCCTTTGCTGTGCAAAAGCTCCTTATCTTGATGAAGTCCCAATAGTTCATTTTTGCTTTTGTTTCTTTTGCCTTTGTGGATGTATCTTGCAAGAAGTTACTGTGGCCGACTTCAAAAAGGGTGTTGCCTGTGTTCTCCTCTAGGATTTTGATTAAAATTCCCCTGGCTATTCGGCTTTTCTGACTCCACACAAATCTTAAAATAATTTGTTCTAACTCTCTGAAGAAAGTCTGTGGTATTTTGATAGGGATTGCATTAAACGTGTAAATTGCCCTGCATAGCATTGATATTTTCACAATACTAATTCTGCCAATCCATGAGCATGGAATAGTTTTCCATCTCTTTGTGTCTTCCTCAATTTCTTTCAGAAGTGTTCTATAGTTTTTAGGGTATAGATCCTTTACCTCTTTGGTTAGGTTTCTTCCTAGATATCTTATGCTTTTGGGTGCAATTGTAAATGGGTTTGACTCCTTAATTTCTCTTTCTTCAGTCTCATTGTTAGTGTATAGAAATGCCACTGACTTCTGGGCACTGATTTTGTATCCTGCCACACTGCCAAATTGTTGTATGAGTGCAAGCAATCTTGGGGTGGAGGATTTGGGGTTTTCTATGTAGAGTATCATGTCATCGGTGAGGAGGGAGAGTTTGACTTCATTTTTGCCAATTTGAATGCCGTTAATGTCTATTTCTTGTCTGATTGCTGAGGCGAGGACATCCAGTACTATGTTGAATAGCAGTGGTGAGAGTGGACATCCCTGTCTTGTTCCTGATCTTAGGGGAAAGGCTCCCAGTGCTTCCCCATTGAGAATGATATTTGCTGTGGGCTTTTCGTAGATGTCTTTTAAGATGTTGAGGAATGTTCCCTCTATCCCGACACTCTGAAGAGATTTGATCAGGAATGGGTGCTCTATTTTGTGAAATGCTTTCTCTGAGTCTATTGAGAGGATCGTATGGTTCTTGTTTTTTCACTTGCTGATATGATGAATCACATTGATTGTTTTATGAGTGTTGAACCACCCTTGCATCCCGGGAATAAATCCTACTTGATCATGGTGAATAATCCTCTTAATGTACTGTTCTATCCTATTGGTTAGTATCTTGTTGAGAATTTTTGCATCCATGTTCATCAGGGATATTGGTCTATAATTCTCCTTTTTCTTTGGGGTCTTTTTCTGATTTTGGAATTAAGGTGATGCTGGCCTCATAGAACGAATTTGGAAGTACTCCATCTCTTTCTATCTTTCCAAACAGCTTTAGTAGAATAGGTATGGTTTCTTTTTTAAACGTTTGATAGAATTTCCCAGGGAAGCCATCTGGCCCTGGACTCTTGTTTCTTGGGATGTTTTGATGACTGCATCAATTTCCTCCCGGTTATTGGCCTGTACAGATTTGCTATTTCTTCCTGTCCAGTTCTGGTAGTTTATGGCTTTCCATGCAGGGATCCCAAAGTGGGACTCGATCTTGGGTCTCCACGATCAGGCCCTGGCCAAAGGCAGATGCTAAACTGCTGAGCCACACAGGGTGCCCTATTCATTTGTTTCTAATAGTGATTAAGAAAAAATCATTTTAAGATACATTGAGTACCACGTGCCAATTCAAAGTTACTATTGATGTTTTTTTGTTTTATTTTTTTTACATTTCCAACTGATCTAGATACTGAAAAAGGAATCTGACAATATTCAGTTACCTGGCAAATAAAATACATATACATAAAATTTACATAAAATATATATTACAAATAGAGACAGTCATATATATATATCAAAGGAAAGGCTAATTATCTAACTTTCTAAAAGTGAATTCCACATCATCAATTTGCCCAATGCAGTAACATCTTGTGGAGGCCTGTAAATGCAGCAAAAAGAAGTTTATTAAGTAATGGTGTCATTTCTGCATCTAGAGAACAATATGCTATCGGTGATCTAATTATGATTAATATTAAATTTAAACTAGAATATTAAAATTAAGCTAGAACTTTCGTGTTATAAGACAGGGAACTACAAACAAACCTTAAAAGAATTTCCAAAACCCTGGTCCAGAATGAGAAAAAAGAACAGGCACCTGAGAGGTTCAAAGAATTTACTGAATCATCATGTGTACCTAAATTCCACTTAAATGACAGGAGAGCAGAAAATAAGTTCCATTAGCAACACATGAAAAATTTTTAGAAATGTCTCGAAGATTAGAAATCAGGGTTGAAATGATAGATAACCACTGCAGAAGAAATCTCAACTCATAACAGACACAAGAAAAATGTTACAAAGAAGAACCTGCTTCCCAAGGAAACCCCAGAGAAACTTCACACTTGGAATGAACTGGCACACAAAACCCCTCTGGGCCTTTGGCCAATCACCAGGGAGGGCAGAACTGGGGCTGCATAGCTTGCTGTCCCCAGGAGAAACACCCAGAACTGCTGTCTTTTACGTAGTTGAGGATTTGTTCTGGGAGTTGACTGCTGAGGATAAAGAGAAGCAAAGCATGGCCTGAATTTTTTAATCTTGGTGGTGCCCCTTGGTAGCAAGGGGAGGAAAGGACCAGGACAGTAAGCTCCACTAAGGAGTGAGATTCAATAAGGGAGAGAACACAGAACAAAGCCTTCTCTCCCTTGGCATTATCACCACACTCCACACTCCTGTGAAGGAGGAGACAGAGGAGGGGGAAGAGGTTACGTGAGTGGGAGAAGGGAGAGGGGAGGAAGAGGAACTTATAGTGTGTGTGTGTGTGTGTGTGTGTGTGTGTGTGTGTGTGTACACAAGCAGAATCCTTGTGAAAAGTTGTAAAAATATGAATCAGACTGTTAACAGTTATCATTTGGAGGTGGGGAGAAAAAGTAGCCTATATTCAATACAGTTTTAGGGTTTTTTGTTTTGGTTTTTACAATGAACAGAATCGTTGTAATTTTTAAAACAATATATATTAGAAAATTCCAGGAAGAGACAGACATGATGATCATAGTCATCATTTCTGGGCAAGAAAGGGTTGATGCAAAAGTTCAAAGCACTGAAGCAAATCTAACCATCAGCTACAGTTAATTAAAGGATGTTCCTGTAACAGTTAAAGCATCCTTGGAAGTGTTTTAATTCCAAACCTCCAGAAACTATAAAGTTATTTGTAATTAAGAACATAATTAACTTCTATACAAATGTTACTTTTTTATGCAACAAAAATAAACAAAAAACAACACACTCGGCAAAAGAGAAGACTCTTTCTAAATTAACTCAAAGTGGTAATTTCCAGGGTTTGGAAACCACTTACTAAGAGTTACCCAAAGCAACAAAGGATTCACCTAATGAAAATTTCAGAAGACAATCATAAATCTTAATACTTACCTGATCAATACCCAAGAAATTTAATTGAAATGTCTTTCCAGAATATTAATCATTAGTTTCATGATGGCCTTCATAGCAGCAAGAAAAGATAATAAGTTTTAATTTTAAAACATGGTAACATTAACTTAAACTGCAATCATAAGACAGACACAGCATGCCTATTTAGGGGCTCCATAACAAAAGAAAATTTTAACGTACCCATTAAAATCTCAACTTAGAGTAATAAGAGCATTATAGCCACCAAGGACCAACCACATGTTTTGTCTGTTTGCCAAGATATGGTAAGAAGAGAAATGTCATTACAGGTATTTCTCCAATCTATTTATTTAATAGAAATCTCTAGGTACCTTTCTAAATATAATTCCTACAACTGCCCCAAATCCCCCCCTTCATTCACTACCACAATAGTTTTCAGAAATATCCCTAAACTTCTCTAATTTAATCACATAACTCTTCATTATATTGTTCTCCTTCAAAATTTCCCATTGTCAGAACCTGCCAGATTCCTAATCCCTGGAGCTCTTTTGAGCCCTTGGGGCAATATTCCTCACCTGTAGACTCACCTCCAGGCCTAATTCTGTGCCCTTTGGCAAGGATTTAAAGGGTGTTGACCCAGGGATCCCTGGGTGGCTCCGTGGTCTGGCACCTGCCTTTGGCCCAGGGCACGATCCTAGAGTCCCAGGATCGAGTTCCGCTTCAGGCTCCTGGCATGGAGCCTGCTTCTCCCTCTGCCTGTGTCTCTGCCTCTCTCTCTTTCTCTCTCTGTCTTGCTCTCTTTCTCTCTCTGTGTCTAAAATAAATAAATAAATAAATAAATAAATAAATAAATCTTAAAAAAAATAAAGGGTATTGACCCAACATCCTGGGAACTCAGCAACTCCCCATTGCCATTAGCCTGGCTCTGCCCTGGTATTCCAGCTTTGGGGACTACTTTCGTATTCTCATCCTGACCCCCTCCTAAACTCTGCCTGGAGTCTGGGGTCCTGCTTATGGTTCCTGTTATGGGCTCCAGGTGATTTTGTTGAAAATGCTTGAGCTGGGGGCACCCAAGGTGGCTCAGTCAGTTGAACATCAGACTCTTGGTTTGCACTCAGGTTACAATCGCAGGGTCATGAGATTAGGTTCTCCTGTCTAGCTCTGTGCTCAGCAGAGTCAGCCTGACCCCCTCCCCCGTTCTGCTCCTCCCCCTGCTTAATCTCTCTCTCTCAAATAAATAACACCTTCTTAAAAAAGGCCTTAGCTGGGACGCCTGGGTGGTCAGTGGTTGAGCATTTGCCTTTGGCTCAGGGCGTGATCCCGGAGTTCCAGGATCGAGTTCCACATCCGGCTCCCTGCAAGGAGCCTGCTTCTCCCTCTGCCTGTGTCTCTGCCTCTCTCTCTGTGTCTCTCACGAATAAATATATAAAATCTTTAAGAAAAAAAATAAAAATGCCTTAGCTGAAAGAAGGCTGTTCAACATGATCTTTCAAAAAACAAATATTCTTTTATTAAAAAGTTATTTATTTTAGAGGGAGAGAGACAGCGAGCATGAGTGGGAGTCAGAAGTAGAGGGCAGAGGGAGAGAGCATCTTCAAGCAGCCTCCCCACTGAGCTAGCAGCACCACAGGAGGGGGTGCCAATCTCAAGACCCTGAGATCATGACTTGAGCCAATACCAAGAGTCCCATGCTTTATGGAATGAGCCGCCCAGGCACCCGAAAAGCAAATATTCTTCAACCAGTGGTTTTCATTGTGTTGGTAATCAGAATACAACATAGAACAAATGGTTTTATGTTATCCATCTCTTGCATTATATCATCCATCATTCTGAATTTTTTGTTTTTTAGTCTATTTTAAAAGATTTGATTTATTTATTCACGATAGACATTGAGAGGCAGAGACACAGGCAGAGGGAGAAGCAGGTTCCATGCAGGGAGCCTGACGTGGGACTCGATCCCAGGATTTCAGGATTGCACCCTGGGCCAAAGGCAGGTGCGCTAAACTGCTGAGCCACCCAGGGATCCCCTGTTTTTTAGTCTTAATTCATTTTGCTTTATTTATATATCATTTTCAGCTAATTACTTTTTACTGTAAGCAGTTTGGAATATCAAAAAGCTGCAGTGGGGCAGCCCCAGTGGCGCAGTGGTTTGGCGCCTCCTGCAGCCTGGGGTGTGATCCTGGAGACCCGGGATCCAGTCCCACATCAGGCTTCCTGCATGGAGCCTGCTTCTCCCTCTGCCTGTGTCTCTGCCTTTCTCTCTCTCTCTCTCTCTCTCTCTGAGTAAATAAATAAATCTTAAAAAAAAAAACAAAAAGCTGCAGTAGTCTAAATGTCCAACAAGAGAAGTTGCAATAAATTAAATGCCTAAAAAATGGTTTTAAAAAGTATCAAATATAATTTTTGGGGGGGGGCATACACTTGCATTATTTTATTTTGCTTTTCCAGTCTGAAGCTACTATCAGGGGCATTTAGTTATACAAATCACACAAAAAATAAAAGACCAAGACACCCAGAGTGAGATGCATGGCAGAGATGAACTGGTAGCGGGGGCTGGCAGGGGCCGGGCTGGGAGCCAGGGGCCTGCGGTTTCCCGATGGGGCTCTAGGTGGAGGGCGACGCCCAGCTTCATCCCACCCCGAGAACCGAGGAGTCCGGTCGGACAGGGAGCACCCATCACACTGGGGGTTCTGGCTGAGGTGGCGAGGGAGCTCAGCACCACCAGATGGGGAGAGAGGCCTAGGCACACAGGAAGGAGGGGGCCAGCGAGAGCCTCCTGGGGAGGTAGGGGCAGGTTCTGGATTCAGGGGAGCATCCTGCCCCCTCCCCCCAACTAGCAGACAAGGAGAGCACCGACTCCTAGAGATGCTGCTTCAAGATTCCCCCACAGGACCCCTTGAAAATCATTCACGGCTACCACGAGGCTTGCCTGGGTGCTTCCAGCAATAATGCTTCATATAAAAAAAAAAAAGATACTGATTTGGTCATTTTCTGATTCCAGTCAGGCCAGGATGAAGGGAGAGAGAACAGGGCCCCAGGCCAGAGCGGGATGTGCGGAGGGTGAGCCTGCTTGGTGCACAGGAGCAAGCAGCAGGCGCACACTGGTTGCACCGCCTCCTTCCCGCGGCCTTCCCCAGACACAGGGAAAGTGCATGGGGCGGGGGGCGGGGGGCGATGGCCCAGTTCATGGGAAGTCGGGGGTAGAGGCTCTCACACGGGGACGTACTGGACGCTGACAGCCACGGTGGGCGTGCAACCCACCGCCTCCACCAAGAACGCCAGCTGCTATTTTGACATCGAGTGGTGTGATGGGCGGATCACACTGCGCGTGTCCGTGCAAGTGTGTGACAGCCAGGAAGAACGGCAGCTGGCTGCCTTGGTGGAGACAGCAGGGGACTCGGAGCTTTTCTTCATGAAGCTCATCAACCGTCCCATCTTCGTGTTCCGTGGAGAGCATGGCTTGCACCCTGGGCCAAAGGCAGGTGCGCCGTCACGGGCACCCCGGATGCCAACCGATCCAGCTACGATGTCTTCCAGCTGGAGTTCAATGATGGTGCCTACAACATCAAAGACTCCACAGGCAAGTGACTCGTCGGTCACCACCGGCAGCGACACCCCCGTGGACTTCTTCTTCAAATTCTGTGACTACAACAACGTAGCCATCAAGGTTAGCGGCGCTACCTGAAGGGGGACCATGCAGGGGTCCTGAAGGCCTGCGCTGAGGCCATCGAGCCAGCCAGCTCTGAGAGTACTAGCCCGCTGCCCAGCGACCCATCCCCTAATAACTCTCTTCTCCAGGCGGGCTGTGGCCTGGTGGTGAGCCCCTTGCCCTTCAAACTGGAAACCCAGCAAAACTGGTGCCCCTACCCATTGGCCCAGGCCTGGCCCTCAGAGGGATCTCAGATCCTTCTGTCCTCTCTTCTCTGCTGTGGGCGAGGCTGGCACCCCTTTCTTCTGACCTCAGACGACTCTGAGCCTTATTTTCCCAAAATGGCCAAGAAGAGTGGGGGGCTGGTGGCCTGGCGGGTGTGTAACTGGAATCTCCTGCCCCCTCCGACAGCCTTAAATGTAATTTTAGAGGAAAAAATATGTATGTATGTCATGTATATCATTGTGCTACATATGTATCATTGTGCTATATACATACATATATATCTCAATAAATATAGACACATATATCAGTGTGCTCCCAAAAGAAAAAGATATCAAACAGGTTAGCAGACCTTGTTTATTTGTTTTTATTGAAGTTCGATTTGCCGACATACAGTATAACACCCAGTGCTCATCCCATCACGTGCCCTCCTCAGTGCCCATCACCCAGTTACCCCAGCCTCCTCCCCGCCTCCCCTTCCACAACCCTTTGTTCATTTCCCAGAGTTAGGAGTCTCTCATGGTTTGTCTCCCTCTCTAAATTTTCCCAGTCAGGTCCCATCCTTTCCCTTATAATCCCTTTCATCATTTCTGATATTCCTCCTATGAGTGAAACCATATAATGGTTTTCCTCCTCCGATTGACTTACTTCACTCAGCATAATACCCTCCAGTGTTATCCACATCGAAGCAAATGGTGGGTATTTGTCCTTTCTGATGGCGGAGCAATATTCCCTATATATATATACATCTTCTTTATCCATTCATCTGTCGAAGGACACCATGGCTCCTTCCACAGTTTGGCTACTGTGGATATTCCTGCTATCAACATTGGGGTGCAGGTGTCCCAGCATTTCACTGCATCTGTATTTTTGGGATAAATACCCAATAGTGCAATTGCTGGGTCATAGGGTAGCTCTATTTTTAACTTTTTGAGGAACCTCCACACTGTTTTCCAGAGTGGCTGTACCAGCTTGCATTCCCACCAACAGTGTAAGAGGATTCCCCTTTCGGGGATGTCTGGGTGGGTCAGTGGTTGAGCGTCTGCTTTTGGCTCAGGGCATGATCCTGACGTCCTGGGATGAGTCCCATATCAGGCTCCCTGCATGGAGCCTATTTCTCCCTCTGCTTACATCTCTGCCTCTTTCTGTGTCTCCCATGAACAAAGAAATAAAATTTTTAAAAAAGAGAGGATTCCCCTTTTTCCACATCCGCTCCAACATTTGTTTTTTCCTGCCTTGTTAATTTTCACCATTCTCACTGGTGTGAGGTGGTATCTCATTGTGCTTTTGATTTGTATTTCCCTGATGGCAAATGATGGGTAGCATTTTCTCATGTGCTTTTTGGCCATGTGTATGTCTTCTTTGGTGAAATTTCTGTTCATGTCTTCTACCCATTTCATGATTGGATTTTTTGTTTCTTGGGTGTTGAGTTTAATAAGTTATTCATAGATCTTAGATACTAGTCCTTTATCTGATATGTCATTTGCAAATAGCAGAGCCTATTTCTAAGTAGAAGGAGTTGTACATATTTTACCATGTTCTTCTGCTAGTCCATATGTTATAATTTTTCTAGAATTAACGTGTTATTTTCGCAGTAAAAAAATAATAAGTAATAAACAGACCTTGATAAATAAATAAACTTGATGCCAAGCAGTGGTACCACTTAGTGACTAAACAGCACAGGCGTTGGGCGGGCTAGGGTTCAATGTCTCTTTCTATGATTAATTGGCTGTGTAACTGCAAACAGCTTCATCGCTCAAACCACCAGTTTCTTCATTTGCAAGATGGAGAAAATAACAGTGCTTATCTCATAGACTGATTTTAAGGAATAAGGTGCTTGGCACATGATGAGCATTTGTGAATGGTAGTCGCTATTATTATTATTTTTATTTTTATTATTATTATTTTTATTAATTATTATCATGATGTAAAGCTTGAAAGCCTGTGGTTAAAATATTCATTTTATTTTCAAATTTATTTCAACCCAACTGTCAAATAAAGTTGCTCTGACAATGCTGCTTTTTACTAAATTTCATTTGGCCAAGTTGATCTCAGCCAAAATATAATTCAATTCCACTGACTGCCTCCCAGAGCTCTGAATTGCTTTGGATTTCTGCTGCCACGCACTGTTCGCTTGTTAACATACTAATGCATCACTCTGGGATCACTCTGATCCCAACCACTTGTCTGAACTATATCTCAAGTGACCAGCCATCTGCTTTGTCTGCAACTGAAGAGTTTCCCAGATCATGGGGCTTTCAGAGCTAAAACTAAGAAGAGTTCTGAGCAAAACATAGCTTTTGGTCACCCTAATTATACCCATCATGTTCTCCAAATCCACATTCTTTACTTACAATTTCCTACCAATAATATTTATTGGGTCCATCCCCCAATCTCTAGTCTCACCTCAAGACTCTCAATAGACAGAACCAGCCATAACCCAAATATGGCTTCAACAGCATATCCAATAGACTCCCATAATCTGAACTCAGTTTGTCCTCTCATCTTCAAATATCCTTCAAACGAACCTGCCTCCTATTTTTCAGTCCAATTGGTATACTTCCTCTCAAAAACACTGGACTCATTCCTGCCTTAGTACAACTGCAAAGATGCCACCTGGCCTCTCTTACAACGCTTCATCATCATCATCTGAGGCACAGGTCATTTTTATCCTTCTCCATCTCTAATCTACTAAATGCATGTAGGTTCCAGGAGTTTTTCTATATAAAGTGTCTTAATTTTATGGGTCACTTATAATCCATTTCAGTATTTTTTGTCACTTAATTCATATGATCAGTGAAATTCTAATATGTGTTGATATCATCTTCCCAAATATAATTTCCTCAAGGCAACAAACAAGAATTACCATGTGTTGCCCACAGCATTAGCTGTACTCATTACAGTTGCTCAACATTTGACAAATAATGAATAGTAAAAAAAAAAAAAGCATATTAAGATGCTTGTGTCTATAGAAGAAAAACACTTATTAATAAAAGTTTACTAAAATAAATAAGTAAATAATAAATAAATAAATAAAAGTTTACTGATATTTTCCTTTATTTGACTTTGGTAATAGGCTATTACAATAAGCCAGGTCACAGATAGTGATGACTTGGGAATATTATGACAGGGGAATAGTGGAGATGGGGAGAAGTAATCAGTATGATCTGAAGAGAAAGCAGATGCTATTTCCTGACAGAATGTGCATGGTGTATGAGAGTAAAAGGTTTAAGGATGAGTCCAGGGTACTACGGTTTTCCCTCAAGCATTCACAGATGTTACTCTATTTAATGATAATTCTTGGGATGCCTGGGTGGCTCAGCAGTGGTTGAGTGTCTGTCTTTAGCTTAGGGCATGATCCTGGAGTCCTGGGATTGACTCCTGCATTGGGCTCCCTGCATGGAGCCGGTTTCTCCCTCTGCCTATGTCTCTGTGTGTCTCTCATGAATAAGTAAGTAAAATCTTTAAAAAAAATTGAAAGGAAAATTTCCTATTGAAAAATAATAATAATTCTTCTTAATGTTCAAAATAAAACACTAACTACAGATTTTTGCTTTGAATCAATATCTTCTCTGTATATTTCAACATATTTTCACGTGTTCCTTCACTCATGTGTCAAAGAATATTAATCAACTCATTTTTAAAAAAACATTTTATTTATTTATTTGAGATAGAAAGAACAAGATAGAACAAGCATGAGCTGGGGGTCAGCAGAGGGAGAAGGAGAAGCAGATTCCCTGTTGAGCAGAGAACTCATGTGTTGTTTGATGCCAGGACCTTGGGATCTTGACCTGAGTCGAAGGCAGAAGCTTAACCAAATGAGCCACCCGGATAACCCAAATTCAGCCATTTTTAAAGTTAACTACTATTCTTCAACAAATCTACACAGAGTCATTTATAATTCCCAACCAAAAAATAAATCATTTTAGTAACAAACTACTTGCAAAGCTCTTCCTTTGGACTGATAATCGATTCAAGTAAGTAAAGTACAGGAGAATGTTGATCTGTTTCTCTGAATGACACACAAAAATCATGGTGGCTTACAGTTTTATTAGATTCATCATTTTGGTAGTACCATCTCATAGAGAATTCAGATTTACAGGCAAATTTGCACATACAAGAGCTTCTCTGAATGTCCTAGTTGTTAGGGTTTTTTAAACAAACTTAGGAAATGAAGATTAAACAAGCCCAGAAAAATGTAGTAAGTAACCTGGCTGGAATGATTCAACAGGAAAACTGGAGATAGTGCCTTATGGTAGAGCTGCTACAGAGTATTCTCTTGAGGCGGGTGCTCTGCCAAAATCCTAATGCACCACAATGACCGTTTCTGAATTCATAAAGTATGGAAGGGTCGCCATATAGTGTTATATCCAACTATCATGAAGTTTGAAAGATTACCTGTATGCATATAGTCTTTAAAAAATACTATCATCGATGTCATTACCTCTTTCCATACTAGTAACCTACTCTTACCTCGCTAGAGTGTCTTAGCAGATTGGGAAGTTCCAACACAGTACATAGTGATGGAATCAGCCCCTATGCCAGAATAAAAACTCAGGTCTAGAGAGGAATAAGGAGAAAGACTGGACGATTGGCTTTAGAACTAGACTAGGAACTGACACTACTCTCCTACTTTCTGCCTATGTAGATATCCTTCCTTATCCCATGGGCCTCAATTTCCTCATCCATAAAGCAGAAAATAGAAAACTTATTTATGCCTTGGATCGTACTGCTATTTTCCAATAAGTGGCTAAGAACACATAAAAGAAACAACAATACCTCACATCGATAAAGCACTTGGCAATTGTCTAAAAATATCACGTACTTTATCAGGTTTTCACCTTCTGAGAGATGGATGAAAAAGTCAAGTGCATTTCCAAGTACACTGGGTGGAGAGACTCTGCCTTGGAATCAGATAGACCTGACTTGGGATTCTGGTATACAACTTATTAGCAATGTATCCTCAGGAAAGGTTATCTTAACTTCATTTATTACCTTATCTACAAAATAGGATCAATAGCACCTACCTAAAAG
>NW_027325878.1:0-27089 GCF_048418805.1 Vulpes vulpes
GGGCATAGTGATGAACTTTTAGACAAAATACAAAGGCACAAGACACCCGGGGGGCTCAATGGTTGAGCATCAGCTTTTGGCTCAGGATGTGATCCCGGGGTCCCGGGATCGAGTCCTGCGTCGGGCTCCCTGCATGGAGCCTGCTTCTCCCTCTGCCTGGGTCTCTGTCTCTCTCTCTCTGTCTGTGTCTCTCATGAATAAATAAACAAAATCTTTAAAAAAATACCAAGGCACAATCCATGAAAGAAATCATTGATAAGCTCAACTTCATTAAAATTAATAACTTCTGTTCCAGAAGAGGCAATGTCAAGAGAATGAGAAGAAAAAAACTGCAGGTTAAGAGAGAATATTTGCAAAAGATACATCTGTTAAAGAACTGATGTCCAAAATACATAAATAACTCTTAAAACTCAACAATGAGACAACAACATTAAAACAACCTAATTAAAAAATGAACCAAAGACCTTAACAGACACCTCACCAAAGAAAATACACAGATGCCCAAAAATTATATGAAAATATATTTCATTTTAGATGTCATCAGGGAAATGCAAATTAAAACAACATAGAGATACCACTACACATCTACCAGAATGGCCCAAATTCAGAACACAGACAACATCAAATGCTGGTGAGGGCGAGGAACAGCAGGAACTCTCATTTGTTGCTGGTGGGAATGCAAAATGGTACATCCACTTTGGAAGACCGGCAGGGTCTTACAAAATTAAACATATTCTTATCATACGACCCAGCAATCACACTCCTTGGTATTGATCCCAAAGAGCTGAAAACATGTCCACACAAGACCTGCACGTGGACAGTTACAGCAGCTTTACTCATCATTGCCAAAAGTCGGAAGCAACAAAGATATCTTTCCAGGAGAATAGATAAATAGACTGTTGGATATCCAGACAACGGAATATCATGTATGGCCTCATAGCCATGGAAAGACATGGAATTACTTTAAATCCATAATACTAAATGGAAGAAGCCAATATTAGAAGGTTACATACTGTGTGATCCTAACTATAGGACATTCTGGAAAAGGCAAAGCTATGGTGACAGTAAAAAGATCAGTGGTTGCTAAGTGGAGGGAGGTATGAATACAAAGAGCATAAAAGATTGTTGGAGCAGGGAAACGGGGGCAGGGAGTGTACAGGAATTCTGTACTTTCTGCTCAGTTTTGCTCTGATCCTAAAACTGCTCTAGAAAATAAAGTCTATTTAACAAATAAAGTCTATTTAAAAAATAAAGTCTATGTAGTCTATCAAAACAAATAAAACTAACAAAACTAACAAAACAAAATAACTCTCCCACCCATCAAGCTAAATCATCATTTTTGTAGTTTGACTTTCAAGAAAAGTAATTTTTCTTATAGAAACTTCAAGAACATGTATTAAAGGGGAACTTCAATTCTCCTTTTTCCCACTAAGTTTATTATGTGTCCCAAGACTTTTTACATGACAAATCTGGCTACTGCTCATAGATGCCGGGTGCCTTTGAGAGATGAGATAAAATAATTATACAGTTGACCCTTGAACAACATGGGGGTTAGGGGCAGAGATAGCCTCATGCAGCTGGAAATCTGTGTATAACTTTTGACTCCCCTCAAAATTTTACTATTAACAGCCTGCCGTTGACCAGTCTTACTGATAACATAAAGAGCCGACAAACACGTATTTTACGTGTCATATGCATTACGTACTGTATTCTGAAAATAAAGGAAGCTAGAGAGAAGCAAATGTTACTAAAAAATCATAAGGAAGAGAAAACCTTTGCAAGACTGTAATGTGTTTAACAAAAATCTGCATATAAATGGACCCATGCAGTTCAAACCAGTGTTGTCCAAGGGTCAGCTGTACATCTAAGGATGACTGTGAGAAATATCAGTCTGGGACAGAAGGTAAGAAAGAGAGAGGAGAACAAGTCGAAAATCAAAAGGGTCTGAGAAATGTCTTAAGAATGAAAACAATAGAACGGACCCAGGATGATGAGTAAGTTTGCAGAGTCATTTCCATGATTGTGCTCAGATTCAAGTGTGGAAAAAGGGAAAGACGAGCCTCAAAAGGAGGGGATGAAAAGAACAAGCTGAGGCACCCAACAACCTGCGGGATGGACGTGAGCATGAATGTTAGGAATCATATATAACCCACATCCTACAGAACTGCGTGTCCATCCTTCAGCTCATGTATTCCAACAGACATAGGAGAGGCCTCTTCTCCCAACAGTTGACTGACACCTCATGTATCTTTCAGTGATTTGGGGTGATTGATTATTTTTGTTAGAAATCTGGCAAGAGCAGAGAGCAGTTTTTGTTGAATAGGTAAGAGAGAAAGTGCTGGATTAAAGGGCAGTGGGCATTAGTGAGAACAGATGTTGACAACGACCCACAAGATGCTTTCTAGCTTTTCCTACGGGCACAGGCTCCCTTCTTGCTGCAGAGATGATGGCTAGTGTGCCATGTACCGTCTGGGTGGAAAGAAGGCAACAGTTTATTATTTAAAAAATGAATGCAGATGTTTTTAATATGTGAAGTCACTTTAAATTACATTAAAAGCTGACATTTTATGAACTTTTCTTTAAGTTTTGAAAGTTAAGTCACAAAGCTTGTAAATTCATAACTGCGTCAAAGAGGATGACGCAGCCAAAAATCCTAAGTTAAAGGAAGCCAACAGCTTGGTGAGCGGCAAATAATGGGCATATGGACTGCTAAGATAGCTTCTAATGCTTAAGAAACGCTAGTCTTTTTCTTTTTTTAAGATTTTTAATTTATTTATTCATGAGAGACAGACAGAGAGAGGCAGAGACACAGGCAGAGGGAGAAGCAGGCTCCATGCAGGGAGCCCGACGTGGGACCCGATCCTGGGTCTCCAGGATAGGCCCTGGGCTGAAGGCAGCATTAAACCATTGAGTCACCCGGGCCGCTCAAGAAATACTAGTCTTAAGGGCTTTGTTGACGGGTGAGCAGAAAAGTAGATGCAGCTAATAGAATTTGGCGCTAATAGCCCACTTGCTTATTCATTGGTGCTTAATGTATATTGTTCACAACTTGGCAACATGAGGGAGAAAGCACTGCAAACATAAGCATAGTATTTTACTCCTAACATGCAAGGTAAAGCTGATTTTTTTTCATCAATTAGATGTAAAGAAAGATTGGCGTATGGAATATTTTCTGTATAGAGTCAATCTCTTTTAAAAATGTTCTCCATGTTAGGTTTTGACCCGATAGAAGTAACAGTTGGAAGATGCATGTCGCTGGCAATGAATAAGGCTGCTTTACAATGAAATGCAATGTCAAGCTTGAGTAAATACTTCATCATATTGAGAACCCGACAAGTTAGTCTGTTGCTTGCGGAGGTCATGAGGTGTGTGAATTCGCACATGTGGCCTTGTTTGGGGTCATAAGAAATAGGGACTAGAATTTATCCTGTTTGCTATGCTCTTAATATCCTTGTGTTTGTATGACAGGCTTTTATCAAATTCATTGCTATATACACACATATATTCATGCGTGTATATGTATCTTTATACATACACAGAGAAGATGGGGGTTTACAGAGAGTAAGTACAGGAACAAAGAATAAATGAGGGTCATTTTCATAAGAAATCAAGCAAAATCATTAACATGACATAATGTAGATCATGGTGGATGAATAATCATATCAAAATTACATTATTGTATAGTTGTTAAATGAATATTGCCTAATATTATTTACTTAAAATACTTTTATCAACCATTTCCAATGGTAAATATAATTGACAAGATATTACTCTGTCATTCATTTTTCTCATATAATCAATCATTTAATGAATAAGTGTATAATGTCTCAACCGGTAAGTGTTTTGAAGAAAAGGTGCAAATTTTGAGAATATGCTAAGGGTAGGGTGGGCAGGTCAGATATTTTCCTTGAGAAAGCAGCTTAGGAATGGCTGAGCTCTAAGTTAGAAGAGCTAATTTGATAAAAATGTGGGTGAACAGGGAAAGCCACATTCTGTTAAAGACATCAGTACGCACAAAGTCCTTGAGGCAAATAAGAACAGGAAAGAAGTCCAATGAATCCGAGCAGCAGGAGGCAGGTGGAGCCAAACCTGTAATGTGGGGCTGGGGAATTAGGATCCGAGTCATGCAGCACCATGTAGGCTTTGTTATCAGTCTGAGTGCTTGTCTAAGAGAAATGTACTGCAATGGAGGATTCCAAAAAGAAGGATTTACAGCTGCATTTGGCAAAGAATGCTTTGACATGTGAAGATCATAGATTGGGGGAGAAAATCCAAATGTGTAGACTTAGGGGGGAAGTTAGTGGAATAAAGTATTTTTATTTATTTTTCTTGAATGGCACAGCAAGGGATGAAAGTCTGTGTGTGTGTGTGTGTGTGTGTGTGTCTGTAATTATCAAGTCGTGAGATGACAACAAATGATGAATAATAACTGCCAAATAATAATCAGATATGCCCCCAAACAAGAGAGTATGTTGAGAGCTGACGCAAAAACGCCAAACCTCTGGTAGGATACATACATCTTTAAAAATAAGTGTCGTAATTCTGAAAGGCTTATCCAATGTTCCCTTGCTCAGTGGCACAAAATCCAAAGGTTTGGATGCATCAAAGGAAAAGTGGGGAGAGTTACTGACACTGCACCGTTCCACGTCTGAATGGAGAGCGGCAGGGATGGAAAAGGAAGAGCACGTCTTTACCACTGAATAACCTTCCCCCTGGTGAGAGAGACAGCGACGTGGCGGAGGAGTGGGGCATGGGATTAGGAGATGGAAACTCCACCTCTAAAATTTGAGCATAGCATTGCACCCAATGAGAAAGAACACAGTGGATTTTTGGAGAGTGGCTCATCAAGAGGAGTCCGAAGTGAAAGGGACAAGTACAAGATCTGTGCAGATCTTTGTTTAATGCAAACATTAAAATAAATGAAATAAGCATGTACACACATGATGATCACAACAACAACAAAGAAAAAACTGGAAAAAAAAGGAAGATAGAAGTAACACTAGATAAGTTTTAGCTCTGGAACCAGCTGTACACATCTGGAATTCATTTCTCTACACTATTGTAGTATTTATGAAAAATGTGTATGCTTGTGATTGATGATTGATTGATTGATTGATTGATTGAATTTAGAGAAAGGGAGAGTGTGTGCATGTGGGGAGAGGGATGGCAGATTGAGAGGGAGAGAAAGAATCTTAAGCAGGCTCTGGTTGCGCCGGAGGTGGGGCTCCATCTTATGACCTGAGCCAAAATCAAGAGTCCAGTGATTAACGGACTGAGCCACCCAGGCACCCTTGCTTGTGTTTGTTTTACGAGAACTCACAAAAAGAGTTTAAAGAAGAGAACAGGCCAACTTAAAAGGTCCAAAGTGAACTGACATAGCTGAGAAGTGAAAGAAAAATAAAATCGTTGTAGAGTTACAGGAAAATTTAGAGGTAGTAAAACTTAGAAAGGACCTGGCTGAAAGCACAGTGATAAACGTAAATTTGAGAACTGAGAAAAGTCACCCAAAAAAGAATACAAATAAATACGATAAATAGTATTTGAAGATGTGATATTTCAAAGATGTGTATATCTTTTGGAAGATATACAAAGGATATCAACAGACACATAATTTGGGTTCCCAAGAAGAAAATACAGCATGTGGAAAAGATGTTTCAATGGATGATAAAGTTGCCTTTTCTATAATAAAGGTGATACAGATCCTACAAAATTTTATTCAGAAAAGACAATACCAAGGCACACATTGTGAGATTTAAAACTTAAAGGTTAATGATAATAATAATAAATACGTGGACAGAATGCCTACTTTTTCATTCCGATGCCGGGAGACAATGTTGAACAACCTAAGAATATCATGCTATGCTTAGTTTTTTTCCAAAGCATAATTTTCAAATTCATAAAACTCAAGAAATATGTCTCTCCCTTGAGTTCTCATTGAAAAATATATTACTTGGTAACAAAATAAAGCCAACCAAGGGACAATTACAATGAAATTGGACAGATAAGGAAGCTATATGGCTGACATCTGACCTATTCAAGTAAATATTTAAGACACCACTTCTTGTTTCCCTTCCTTGTACTCTCCTGTATTTTATAGTGAGTCTATACCACTTTTAAATAAAGCAAATGTTTTAAAGTAGTAATAACAGGGAACTAGTTAAAAGGAAGTTGTCAGAATTCAAGCACATGGATGCTCGGGCTGGGAACATAAGTGGGTTTGGAGAGGTGTGGGCAGATGCAGAGGACGAGGAGGTAAAACTGACCGGTATTGTTGATGAGCTGGATATGGTACGTGACAGAGAAGGAGGTGCCAAGCAAGGTATCTACATTCCTGGCCTATCCAACTCATTGGATTGTTGCCTGTGACAGAAGATACCAGAAGACCAATATTTGGAGGACTGAGTTAAATGTCAATGTTTCGGGTAACATTTGACTGTAAGGCAGTGATTATAAAACTTTATAATGTAATGAATCCTTTTGATTGGCAAAGATATTTTGAGATTTCTCCTTTGGTTCCCCTTGGGGCCTACATAACAGCAAACATCATCATCATCATCATCATCATCATCATCATCATCATTCACATGGTAATCACTGCTCCAGAGTATAGACATGGGTGTCCTCTAATAGTTAAAAGAAAAGTGAATAATCTTTTGTAAAGAGTCTGGTAGTGAATATTTTAGGCTCAGTGGGCCATAAAGTCTTTGTTGTAACTGCTCAAGTCTATCATGGTAGCAAGAAAACAACCATAAGCAATGCATACATGTGTGAGTGTCCCCATGTTACGATGAAACTTTATGATCACTAGAATTTGAATTTTGCACAATTTTCATGTCATAAAATATTATCCTTATTTTGATTTTTTCATCAATTAAAAAAGTAGAAACCATTATTAGCTCATGGACTGTTTATGGAAATGAGGTGGGTTTGGCATGAAGACCCTAGTTTGCTAGCCTGGGGTGTAGAACTGTTACTTTTGATTCTCAGATCATTTGGTAAAAATTCGTCTTCCACCGTCAGCTGAGATATTTGTTACACTCTTTGATAGTCATGGATAAAATCAGAAAAATTTTGACATGAACAACTGTGCAAAGATGGAGAGATTGATAGAGCCATAACTAAAAGCATGCAGCACAGATCTGCCAGGGTTTTAAAGTTTGATAAGGTTTCAATCCAGCAAAGGTATCCTCTAGAGGCAGTGAAATTATGCTCTTATCTTGTTGGGATGTTCTCTCTTAGAGTGCTTAGAGGTCTTTCTTGTTGGTGACTTTTATCTAGTGAAGTAATCGATCTATTCCTTTGATATATGATAACTTCATATTGAAGATAACTAACGTTCATATTTATCTCTCTATATATCCACTAATTCTTGATCTCTGGTTTTCCTCTGGTTAGTTTCAACTTAAACTTCGTGTTGTGGGATATATATTTTAGGTATGCAAAGGATGTGGACAAGAGGAACTTCATCATATGCTAGTCTAAAAATTTCACTAATTTTGTTTTTTCTCTCTAGGGTCCCATGAGCCCATTCATTCCTTGGTGGTTAAGTATAGGGTCTTAACATTATCAAAAGCTTCAAGGTATACTAGAGAAGTTATAATAAATTGGTATTTTTTAAATTAGACTTCATCTACTTAGTGTGTCTATGATATAACTCAAAAGACTATCATACTTCATACTCAATTTGCTAGCTAAAATATCAATATTAACTCAAAATTTAAACAAAATATATACATAAATGTTTTATATACAGATAAAATAAATTTATTATTTTAAAATCCTTTTTAAATTTTATGATCCTTTTATTTTTTTATTTTTTTAATTTTTTTTTTAAATTTATTTATGATAGTCATAGAGAGAGAGAGAGAGAGGCAGAGACACAGGCGGAGGAAGAAGCAGGCTCCGTGCACCGGGAGCCCGATGTGGGATTCGATCCCGGATCGCACCCTGGGCCAAGGCATGCACCAAACCGCTGCGCCACCCAGGGATCCCTTTATGATCCTTTTAAAAAACAATTGTGTATCAAAGCGTAACTAGAGAAAGCTTCAAAAATAAGAAAATGCTACTATCTTAACAAAACAACTAGTAGTTGAAAGAATACTTGAGAATTGGACATGAATAAAATCAGGAAATCATTTAGACAATTAAAAAAAACAATAATTCAGTAAAGAAATGGGAAGAAGACATTTTTCCAAATAGACATTTTTCCAAAGACGACATCCAGGTGGCCAACAGACACATGAAAACATGCTCCATATCACTCATCATCAGGGAAATACAAATCAAAACCACAATGAGATACCATTTCACACCAGTTAGAGTGGCTAAAATAAAAAACACAGGAAACAACAGATGTTGGTGAGAGTTCAGAGAAATGGGAGCCCTCCCTGCACTGTTGGTGGGAATGCAGGCTGGTGCAGCCACTGTGGAAAACAGTGTGGAGGGTCCTCATAGAGTTAAAAATAGAGCTGCCCTACGACTCAGCAATTGCACTGCTGGGAATTTACCCAAAAGCATACAAAAATAGTGATTTGAAGGGGCACATGCACCCTGATGTTTATAGCAGCATTATAAAAAAAAATGATCAAATTATGGAAAGAGCCCAAATATCCATCGACTGATGAATGGATAAAGAAGAGGTGGTATAAATAAACAATGGAATATTTAATCAGCCGTAAAAAAAAAGAATGAAATCTTACCATTTGCAACAATGTGGGGTGGAGCTAGAGTGTAGTATGCTAAGCAAAGTGAGTCCGCCAGAGTAAGACAAATCCCATATGTTTTCACTCTTTTATGGCGTTTAAGAAACAAAACAGATGAATATAGGGAAAAGAAAAGGAAAAAAAGGAAAGGGAAGCAAACCAGAAAAGAACTCAACTGTAGAGAACAAACTGAGAATTGCTGGAGGGAAGGTGGGGGGGAGATGGTTTAGATGGGTGAGGGGCTTTAAGGAGGGCACTTGTGACGAGCACCATAATTTTCACTGTTGTTGTATACACTGAAATGATGTCTTGTTACTCAATTAACATTTTAAAAACAGAGAGAGAGAGAGAGAAGATTATTTAATCATTCAGACAATAGTATTTATCTGCAATTAGTATATACATATTTTAGAGAATGGTCAATTATAATAATTTTTAGAAATGCAACCCACCATCTTTAAATAAAACACAAAATGTTTTAGGCTATATGAATTTTTTCTTTGAATTCTGGAAAAAATGAACTCCAATACCTTAAAATATATGTCTTCTTCATTTTTAATCATGTTGAATACTAAACATGCCATGACATTTTGATCTTTGCAATATTAATGGCAGACCTCCAGGACCATTAGCTAACATTTCAGAATTAAGCTTTTAAGGCAAGAGATGGTGAACCTGAAGAAACAGATTCTAAGTGGAAGCCATAAAGATGTGGAAGAGACAGACTGAAATCACTTTATACCTAACCTTTCTCTCACAGCTCTGAGTTTAAAAACAATCATTTAGCATTTGAAAAGGAGCACACGCACCCTCACTCACACAGACCCTTCCCCCCTTCTCCGCCACACACGCAGAATTTTATCTTCCTTGCATCAAAAAATCTAGGGGACAAAAGTTTATTAGTGAAGCATTTTCCCCGTGAGATGTTACCCTGTGGACGCACATAACAGCACGAAGGTCAGTTGACAAATTCCAACAGTGTATCTGAGTAGTTGGTCTGTTTGGCCCCTTTCCCTGAACACACAGAAGTAGTTAAACCACCTGGGAGGATCACAAGCTAATGCATGTTGGAGGCAGAAATTTGTAGAGAGGGAGCACCTGGGGGGCTCAGGGCTTGAGCGTCTGCCTTTGGCCCAGGGCGTGATCCTGGAGACCCGGGATCGAGTCCCCATCGGGCTCCCTGCATGGAGCCTGCTTCTCCCTCTGCCTGTGTCTCTGCCTCTCTCTCTGTCTCTCATGAATAAATAGATAAAATCTTAAAAAAAAGTGTATAGGACTTTTATTATTTTCTTATATATAACAAAAAGACTCACCATAAATAGTCACTCCATCATAAAGTAGAGAGAAATAGAAGAAAAATAAAGGTTCCTCATAATCTACCACTGAGAAATCAGCCCTGTCAACCGTCGTAGATGTCACCCACACATTTACTGATTTCAATTTATGGAAACCAGGGCTCCCAGGATCAGTTGTGATATTTGCATCACTTCACATCGCTGTGAGTCACTTATTTAGACTCTCAAAAGGTGAGACATGAACTAACACTTAGCATCGCCCGCATTTTAGTAGTGGACGTCCTCCTTCGGTGGTAAATTTGGACGAGACCTTGTTCGTAGTACCGCTCTCTTTTGGCTCTGATAACCTGCATCCTAAGCACCCAGGATGTTTTTATTTGAAATATTGAACCACTGTTTTTATTTGAAATATTGCAACTTATATGTCAAACAATAGTTTACTATATCTACAAGAACAAGAACTAATAATGTATTCTTTCTTAATATCTTTCTTTTTTCTTTCTTTTTCTTTTTCTTTTTTTTTTTTTTTTTACATTACCCTATATTTCTTGCAGGGTTGTGTGGGTATCCACTCACATCTCAAAACATCGTTATACACGATTTACTTCCGAGTCAGTTATCCTGAAATTCTGCTCATATTCTATCTCACGGTTCTCATTTCAGGTTGTGCTTAATGGCGCTGTCATCGAAAGACTAGAATTTGTTCATTTAAGCGATCTTTCTCACATGTGGTGATTATTTCTGTAGGTATTGATAAGGCATGGATATTGAGTCATGACACTGCGCGTGAAGTAAAATGAAGAGATGTTCCCAGTTTTCGATCTTCTCACCTACGGGTTGTCCCACTCTGTTCAAACCTTTGATCCTATCATTTTTAGAAACTTCCACTCTTCTGTGAACTCTTTGCCAAGCATCAGTTCTATGAACAACATCTCCCGTACAAGCAGATCACCTACCCTGGCTTGTCAAATGCTTGTAAAATGCTGGTTAGTTGACTTGAAGGCATCAGACTTAACCGACTATAAAAGTTCTTAGTCCAAGATCAACCTAATCACTTGCTTGGACAACTGCAATGCAACTGCGATTGCTCTACACTTTTTTTCATTCTTCTAACTCATTTCATTTTATTATTTATTTTATAGACTGAATAGAGCTTGGTGTCGAAGGGGCGCTTGCGTGGCTCAGTTGATTAAGCGTCCGACTCTTGGTAACAGCTCAGGTCATGATCTCAGGGTTGAGAGATCGACCCGCACCAAGGCCTGCATCAAGCCTCACATTGGGCTCCACACTAGGGTAGATTCCCTCCCGAGATACTTTGTCTCTGTCCCTCCCCTCACTAGCATGCTGTTTCTCTGTCTCTCTCAAATAAATAAATATATCTCAAAAAATATGTTCTTTCCAGAATGTAAAATACACGCCAGTCAGTTCCATGTTTAAAAACATTTAATGTGGGACACCTGTGTGGCTCATGGTTGCGCCTTCAGCTCAGGGGTCCAGGGATCAAGTCCCACATCAGGTTCCTTGCATGGAGCTTGCTTCTCCCTCTGTCTATGTCTCTACCTCCTTCTCCATGTCTCTTGGAAATAAATAAATAAAATCTTAAAAACAAAATAAAAAAAACATTTAATGTCTTTCTAGCTTACTTGGAATAAAATTCAAACCTTTTTCACTGTTTATAAAGTGAAGCATGATTTAGCCTTAGACCATTCTAATTCCTAGCTCACCATGCCCCCGGCATTTCCAACTATTATTCTATTTCTTGAATGATCCAAACCCATTGTAGACCAGATATTGTCTCAGGGGGGACTGTCCTTTCTCTAAACCTCACATGATTGTTTCTTCCCTAGTGTTCAGATCTCAGGGTAAATGTTACTCAATATATAGGAGGTAAACAGTCACTTGTTATCTCATTGACATACTTAATTTTTGTCCTTTTGGCTTTATTGACATATATCTGACAAATAAAATTGTAATATATTTAAGGCAATTTTTTATACATACACATTGTGAGAGGGTTCCCAGCATCAAGTTAATTAATTTTTTAACCTCCATGTATTTTTGGTCTTTCCAATTTTTTTCTTGTGGTTGACTTCAAGCTTCATAGTTTTGTGGTCTGAAAATACGTATTGTAGGATCTCAATCTTTTTGCATTTGTTGAGGCCTGATTCGTGACCCAGTATGTGATCTGTTCTGGAGAATGTCCCACGTTCATTCGAAAAGAACGTGTGTTCTGCTGCTCTAGGATGAAATATTCTGAATATATCTGTTAAGGCCGCATTGTCCAGCATGTCATTCAAAGTCATTGCTTTCTTGTTGATTTTGATTTTCTGCTTAGAGGATCTGCCCATTGCTGTGAGTGGGGTGTTAAAGTTCTCTACTATTACTGTATTGTTATCAATACATTTCTTTATGTTTGATATTAATCGAGCTATCTATTTGGGTGCTCCCAAGTTGAGGACATAAATATTTATAATTGTGAGATCTTCTCATTCATTGCATAGATCCCTTTATTATGATGTAATGCCCTTCACCTGTTATAGTATTTGGTTTAAAATCTAATTTGACTGATATAAGTATGGCTACTCCGGCTTTCTTTCAGTATCCATTAGCATGATAAAGAGTTCTCCATCCCCTCACTTTCAATCTACAGGTGTCTTTAGATCTGACTCTCTTCCAGGCAGCATGTAGATGTTTATTTATTTTTGTCTATCTATCTATCTATCTATCTATCTATCATCTATCATCTATCTATCTATCATCTATCATCATCATCTATTATCTGTCTATCATCTATCTATCTATCATCTATCATCATCATCTATTATCTATCTATCATCTATCAATCTATCATCTATCATCATCATCTATTATCTATCATCTATCTATCTATCTATCATCTATCTATCTATCTATCTATCTATCTATCTATCTATCATCATCATCATCTATCATCATCTATCTATCATCTATCATCTATCACCTATCTATTTCTTATCCATTCTGATACTCCGTGTCTTTTGGTTGGAGCATTTAGTCCGTTGACATTCAGAATTAGTGCCATTCTATTGCCTGTTAAGTTGTGGTTTCTGGATATTTTTCTCTCTTCTTTTCTAGTCTTTGTTGCTTTTGGTCTTTGTTTCCTACTTAAAAAGTCTCCTTTAACGTTTCTTGCAGGGTGGTTTGGTGTTCGTGAATTCCTGTAGGTTTTGTTTTTCTGGGAGACTCTATTCTGAATGACAGCCTTGCTAGATAAAGAATTCTTGGCCGCATATTTTCCCACTCTGCACACTGCATATATCCTGCCACTGTCTTCTGTTTTGCCAAGTTTCTGTAGAGAGGCCTACTGCTAACCTTATTTGTCTGCCTTTGTAAGTTAAGTATTTCCTTTCCCTTGCTGCTTTAGGATTTTCTCCTTATCTCTGTATTTTGCAAATTTTACTATGATATGTCTTGATGTCGGCCTGCTTTTGTTTTTGATGGGAGTTCTCTATGTCTCCTGGACTTGACGTCTGTTTCGTTCCCCCAAATTAGGAAAGTTTTCAGCTACCACTTCCTCAAATAAGTCTTCCATTTCCCCCTCTTCTTCTGGAACTCCTATGATACAAATGTTATTATAGTTTATAGAGTCCCTGAGTTCCCTAAGTCTACATTCGTGATCCAATATTTTTCTTCCTCTTTTCTTTTCAACTTCATTATTTCCCATAATTTTATCTTCTATATCACTTATTTATTCCTCTGCTTCTTCCATCCTTTCAGTCAGTATGTCCAGTCAGTTTCCCATTTCGGTGATAACATTTTTTATTTCAGCCTGACTAGTTTTTAGGTCTTTTATATCTGTGGTAAAGGACTCTCTTATATCTTCTATAATAGCATAGCATAAAAGCTAGCATATCCTTGTGATTGCTGTTTTAAATTCTGGAAAAGGCATATTACTTATATTTGTTTGGATTGGATCCCTGGCTTTGACCTCTTATTCTTTCTTTTTGGGTTGAATATCTCTGTCTTGACATTTTGTCTAGGTCTGTGTCCTCTACTTTGTGTTAGGAAAACCTATTAGGTTTCCTGCTCCTGAGAGGAATGACTTTATTAAGAAGAGGTCATATACTGCCCAGGGCCTGAAGCTTCAGGAAGCGTCTCTGGTGTGTGCTAAGTGTACTCTGCTGCTGTGTTTTGGCTGCTCTTTCCCTTGGGTCACTGCTCTGCAGAGTTTCTCTTTGTCTGCAATGGGGTGTGTTTGAACCTTGTTGAGTGTGGTGAATTTTAACTAGGTGTGCTCTGGTCTGCTTGTTGAAAGAGACTTGATCCTATTTCTACTAAAGCTGAAGCTTTGTAGCTCTATGGTCAGTAGACTTGGTGCATGTTGTGGGGTTCATGCCGGTCTTCTGGGGAGGGTCTTGCTGCTGCTCTGACCCTCAGGCACACTTGTCCTAGTAAAGAAGCACCTGCAGAGTGTGGTGGTGATGGGGTGGTGGTGAGGCTTGGCATAAGAGGCTCAGGCCTTCACTGTTGGCCCTATGCTGCTCACTGAAGTCAGACCCTGCTGATGGGTGGGGGAAAATAATGGTGCCAGCCCTCCCCTTTGTCCCTGGAGAGGGGAGTTTGTGCCACCAGCTGTCTGGTTAGTCCTCAAGAAGAGTGGACAATCTCCCTCATATATCCCAGGTTTCCCTCAGATCCCTGTCTTTACCCTGTATGTGTTGAGGCCATCTGCCTACCCAGCAGGGCTGTGAACCTGTTTTTTTGTCTCAGGCATACTGGCTGAGTTTCAGATCTCTAAACTTTAGGAAACTGGTGTGGTTTGGACTCACACTGGTCCTCTGGGGAAGGGTCTTATTGCACTGTGGCTAGTGCTGATTTGTCCCAGAAAGGTAGTCACACGAACACACAGGAGCTTGGAATTTAAAGCCCAACTAAAAGCCTGAGTCCAGGTAAGCCTCCCTCAGCAAGCGTCTCTATCCTTATGCTTAAGGGTCAGACAGGCACAATGCTGCCCTCTAGCTCTTTTGTCTCCTGAGAGGCAAAGCCACCTGTTCCAGATGCACTCCAAGAAGGGGGAAACATCTCTCCCAGTGCATCCCAGGAGATCCTCACACCATGCTGTCCTCTTCTGGGTTTCTGCCCTTCTACACAGGAGCCCCCAAGAACCCACTGAGCTTCACCCTGGCCATGGTGTGGACTTCTAAAATTCCGGTCTTTGAGCTCCACTGGTAATAGAAACTCGAGATATTCAGCCCCTCTCACTTTCCCAGTCAATGGTTTTGGGGAAGTGTTTATCTTTTGCGATTCCCCTGTGCACTGCTCGCTCTCTCTCTCTCTCTTTCTCTCTTCTCTCCGTGATGAAGGTTCCTTCTCCTCCACAGCACCTGCAGTCCTTTTCTCCCTCAAATATCACATCTCTACACCTCCTATCTTCCATGATGTGGCCTCTTCTCTCCCTCTGCTTGCACAATTTGTTCTCCCAGTCCTCAGATCGATTGCTTGGGTGTGCAGAATGATTTGATATTTATCTAGCTGTGTGCAAAGGTCAAGGTAAGAATAGGAACCACCTACTATTTCACCATCTTAACCCCCACACACACCTTTTCATCTTTCTCCTCTTTCTTTCTTTTTCTCCTTTCTTTCTTTCTTTCTTTCTTTCTTTCTTTCTTTCTTTCTTCTTTCTTTCTTTCTTTCTTTCTTTCTTTCTTTCTTTCCTTTCTTTCTTTCTTTCTTTCTTTTTCTTCTTTCTTTCTTTCTTTCTTTCTTTTCTTTCTTTCTCTTTCTTCTTTTCTTTCATCTTTCTTCTTTCTTTTCTTCTTTCTTCTTTCTCTCTCATGAGAACACAAGTTCTAATCCTTTAGCAATTTCAAATATATAATACAGTACTATTAACTAAAATAGCATGGTTATTTTACATTAGATCTTCAGAATATGTTCATGTAATAACTGAGAGATTTATCCTCTACTAGCCTCTTCCTATTTCCTTCACCTTCCAGTCCCTGATGATGACTATTCTAATCTCTATTTTCTGTGACTTTGACTTTTTCTTAGATTCTACATATAAGTGATATCAGTATTTTTCTTCCTCTACCTAGATTATTTCACTTAGCATGCTGCCTTGCAAATTTATCCATGTTGTCAAGAATGACAAGATTTCCTTTTTTCTTATGGCTGAATAACATTCCATTGTGTGTGGAATATATATAGTCCATATCCATATCCACATACATACAAGCATATACCTCGACCTACATACATAGACAGACATATATACACACACCATATTGTCTTTAAATATTCATTCATTGATGGATATCATGGATATTTCCATACCTTGGCTATTGTGAATATTACTGCAACAAAAATGGGAGTACAGATACCTCTTTGAGACAATAATTTCATTTCCTTTAGATGTATACCCAGAAGCCAGATTGTGGATCATGTGGCAGTTCTAATTTTAGTTTCTTGACAAACCACCAAGCTGTTTTTCCATAGTGTACCAATTTCCATTGGTACCAACAGTACACAAGCATTTTTTTTAACCACATCCTCACCAGTATATGCTGCCTACTGCCTTTCTGACCATTCTAACAGATGTGGCTTTGACTTGCATTTCCTTTGTGATTAGTGATGTTGAGCACCTTTTCATATGCCTATTTGCTGTTTATGTGTCTTCTTTGAAAAAAATCTTTACCCAGGTCTCTGCACATTTTTTTATGTGGGCTATTTGTTTTAATGCTATTGAGTTGTGTGAGTTCCTTGTATATTTTGTATATTAACTCTTTATGAAATATTTTCTCTTATTCTGTAGTTTGTCTTCATTTCATTGATGATTTCCTTTGTTGTGCAGAAGCTTTTTAGATTAATGTAGTCCTACTTGCTTGTGCTTCCTTTGTTTTTTTTGCTTTTTGCTTTTGCTTCCTTTGTTTTTTGTGTCAAATCCCAAAAAAGCCCAGCTTCCCTAATATCTGGGGAGGATGGTAGCCATTCACCAGTGCCTACTAAATTAGATATCTGGCCCTCTGGGGCACCTGGTGGCTCAGTTTGTTAAGTGTCTGCCTTCAGCTCAGGTCACGATCCCAGGACCCTGGGATCGAGCCACACATCAGGCTCTCTACTCAGAGGGGAGTCTGCTTCTTACCCCCCCCCCCCACTTGTGCTTCTGCTCTCTCTCTGAAATAAATAAATAAAATCTTAAAAAAAAAAAAGAAGTCTAGTCCTCAGGCAGAGCTTTTAAAGTATGAAGATAAACTTTCGTGTGTGTGTGTGTGTGTGTGTGTGTGTGTGTGAATACCTAAAAGATGGATGTTTTTGCCTATTCCCTCTGTGCTGAACCCTCGAGCAATAGTCACATTGACATGTACTTGTCAAGAATTGCTTCTTTGTTTGCTATAGTCTTGTGAGTCTTCCGGATACAAAGCCCTTTTGCTTTTAGAGCTATTTTGGAGGTCTATCCCTCTGGTGGGAACTTAAAAGCTAGGGTAATATGTATAAATCCTTTGCTCCTCAGGGAGAAGCTAGAAGACAGGGTTCCCTCCTGACTGTTTTGATGTGGGTATTTTCTAATTTTCCTGATATGTAGGAGTCACTCAGCCAGTTTCTGGATCTCTTTCAGAGGGAATTGCTTCATGTGTAGTTATACATTTGATGTTTCTGAGAGAAGGAGAGGACTAGAGTCTCTAATGTCATATCCTAGTATACTCTGACTCTCATTGATTACTTTTATCTCCAGGAACCCACTAGAATATAGATACCAAGAGAGCAGAGACCTTGCCTATCTTATTCACTGCTGAACCCTAGTGCTTGGAATGATGCCGACTCACAGTAAACACTTCAAAGTACTTCTTGACTTATGACTTAGCCAAACTCAAAGGCAAGAAATTGTGTCAACTAATATCCTAGTTCAAATATATATTTTGTAGGTTCAAAAAATTTGACACTTTGGGCAAATATGTTGCTGCTTCCTGTAATATGAATATAAAGTACTAGGTCACAGTATTTCTAATCTTTAGTTATGGCACTTTCTTGCAAGGCAAATATTATCAAGCTTGTTTTCTTAGGCTTTGTCATTTCTGAATGTTTGTAAATGATTATATATAATAATCCAAGGAACTGTCATCTTTTAGAAACTTAGATTTTTAACATGACTTTTTCTTAAGTGGTATCTTTTAGAGGGAATTCCTGTGCTTTTATACCAACTATTTGTATTAAGTATAGTAAACTATTTTTTAAATTTAATATGGTAATTGACTTGTATAATCTATTAGCTTGGGCTGTCATAACAACAACAACAACAACAACAACAACAAACATAGTAGATTAAATAGCAGAGATGGATTTTCTCACAGTTTTGAAAACTAGAAAGTTAAGCCTCTCCTTGGGTTGCAGATAGCTGCTTTCTCACTGTGTTCTCAAATGGCTTTCTTTGTTGTACACACACACACACACACACACACACACACACACACCCCTTCCTTTCTCCTTGTCCTCTTACAAAATTATCAATCCTATCAGATTAGGACCCACTGTCATGACCTTATTTAATTATAATTACCTCCTAAAAGCCCTATTTCCAAATATTATGCATTGAGGGTTAGGGTTTAAACATGAATATTGGAGGGGACACAATTCATTTTATAGCATATAGATAATTACTCAATTATCAACAATAAAATAGATATTAATGTCTTAAAATGTAATAGCCCCAGAGTTTCTGCTTTAGCTGTGTGAAAATGCCAACAGACAAAAGTTACCATCTGTCAATCACCGTGTCAGGAGGAAAGGTCTGTAACTGATGAATCACTGCATCTCTAGGTACATGACTCTAATCCACACAACTGCAAAAGTAAACATTTCCTAGTAAAGTGTTCAGAAATTTGAAAACATTTAGACAATTGACTACTTTTTATTTTTTGGTGGTGTTTATAGAGACAGAAAAATTTGCATGAAAGGGTCATATTCCTTCCTGAGAGCTAAAAGCTTTTTTTCCCCATGCAGATAATGTATTCATAGTCTATAAAACCATGGTGCTTAGAAAAAAAGATATTGCTAAATAATTGACTTGGAGTTTCATATATGTATGTAATTGTGACCTATGACACTGATAAATTTTCAGTGAGAAAATATATTGTGAATATATTAGAGTGCACATTCACTGAAAATTACCTATATCATTTTGTATTTGCCTATAGTTATATAACACAAATATATTAATTTATAAAAATTATATAATTTACATGACAGATATTTTTTACTGTTTTCCATGTAATAAGCCATGGATGAAGTTGGGAGGCATTTCTTCATACATATTTCACATACTATATTGTCAAAATATATTTTGTGCAGAAAATTAATGATTTTCTTAGAGGCTTGTTTTCTTTTCTTTTCTTTTTTCTTTTTAGACAGAGAAGGTTAGAAAGTTGAAGGATAATTGTATTATGTTAAGCCAAATGTATATGAAATGCTCCACAGTTAAATGGATTTTTTTCTCCCTCTTGTACAGTGAAAATAGCAAAGTCCTTCAGTAGATAGGAGCTACTGAATTGTCAGAGACCAGATATATTTTACCATCAAACTAGTACTGTCTGTCATTAGCACAAGAATCATCAAAGAAATATTTGGAAGAGGAAAGTGAGGCAAGTCTGGACTCTGTAGAGGCAAGGCAAATGAGTTAGGTTTCTCTGCATAATAAACAACCGCAAAATCTCAGTAGATACAACAATAAGCATTTATTCCTGGTTCATCTACTTCCTACTCAAATGCATGGATTTGCTTATAACTGTGGATACATAGTTCCGCCAGGGCAGCTGTGTTTCAGACTCTGGATTTAGGTTGATTACAAATGGGCTTCAGTTTTCTTCCATGTGTCTTTATTCTGGAGTCCAGATGAAAAAGCAATACCAGCAATACCCAGAGGAAACTCTTCCCATAGTGATCTCTAGAGTGTAATCATCGATGCATATGTCAAACCTTGCTTTCATCATATCCATTAGCATCCCATTGTCCAAAACAGTGATGTGTCTCTAAACCAACATCAATTAGATGAATAAATGCACTCTTCCCATGGCAAGGAGAGTGGTAGGAATTAATTTATGCTGAAAGCAATACAATTTCCAGTGTGCCCTCTTGTTCACAGGTATCTGCTTTCTTTCTTCATTACAATTTTCTTAAGGAAAATATAGTAAAATTCTCACTAAAATGTCTCATTCAATCATGGCATCAAGCTCAACATCTAGGATCTTGTAATTTACCTTGGGCCTAAATTTTACTGCTCTTTAACCATAAACCAATGAACTAAAAGAAAAATTATTCACTCCCTGTACACTCAGGATAAAACAGTAGAACAGGGACAACTACATTTTTTAAAAAGATTTATTTATTTATTTCAGAGAGAGAGGAAAAGAGAGTGCACACACCCGTGAGCAGGGGGAAGGGCAGAAGGTGAGGGAGATGGAGAGAAGCAGACTCTGTGTTCAACTCAGAGTCTGACATGGGGCTCAATCTCACAACCCTGAGAACATGACCTGAGCAGAAACCAAGAGTAGGACGCTTAACCCCCTGAGCCAAACAGGTGCCCCAAGACAACTACATCTAACAATCCCATCCAAAAAAGAGAGCACCTAGCATTTACTGAGTCATAAAAAATTTTAAATTTGGCTGGTTTCACATCACCAGCTCCTCCTCCAGTAGTACTAAGGAAGGTTCCTTGATAAGGCTCCAATCCTCTTCCTAGGAGTGACTCTCCAGTCTTTAGTTTTTTTTTTTTTTTAAGATTTATTTATTCATGATAGACATAGAGAGAGAGAGAGAGAGAGGCAGAGACACAGGAGTAGGGAGAAGCAGGCTCCATGCCGGGAGCCCGACGTGGGACTTGATCCCAGGACTCCAGGATCAGGCCCTGGGCCAAAGGCAGGTGCTAAACCTCTGAGCCACCCAGGGATCCCCAAGTCTATAGTTTTCTGCAGTTCGTAGATCCACCTTTCGGGCAGTGCTTCATTTTTCATCATTCCCCTTGGTCATTTTTAAAGAAACCATTGGAAAATATGTTTTTCATTGGTTGATTAATAACTTTTAGCCTCCTTATGCATCTAGAAATTTGGGAGATAGTTTTCTTTCTTTTTAAAAAGATTTTATTTAATTATTCACGAGAGACACACAGAGAGAGGCAGAGACACAGGCAGAGGGAGGAGCAGGCTCCCTGCAGGGAGCCCAATGTGGGACGTGATCATGGGACTCCAGGATCACACCCTGGGCTGAAGGCGCCACCCAGGAATCCCCAATAGTTTTCTTGTTATAAATCATATCATCTCAGTTTCTTTCACTATGAACTGCTTGTATTTTTGTTAATATAGATCTCTCAAAAATGTTGTACATATTCTGTGCATTTTTTTTTTCTAGACAATCTTAATTGCCCAAAGCTATACCTACAGTTCTTTTCCAGACTTGTCTTTCTTTCTGAATCTACTTACCTGTTGTGTGGGTAATTTTGATTTTGCTGAACCCTAACACCAAGCTTTCTAAAAGTCCCTTGGTCCAGTTCAAGGAATCTACTAAAATCACTTTTAATTTTCTCAGGGGTCTTAAAGAAGTGTTACAGACACACTCTTGGCTTAATCTTTGGCTTAGGAACAGTTTCACTTCCACTCTGAAGTCTGGGCTGTCTCTATTTCCCCTGAACTCTTCTTGCCAACAGATCATTGCCTTTCTGACCTCATCTTTTTCTTACAGTGTCTTATCTAATTGATGAGTCAGGGCTTTCCAAGTGACAGAACCAATAAGATATATGTAGATATATAGAAGAAGAGATTTATTTATTTATTTATTTATTTATTTATTTATTTATTTATTTTAGAAGAAGAGTTTCACTATAGGAATTTGTTCATGTTATAGAAGCTAAGAAGTTCCACAATGTGCCGTCTACAAGCAGGACTACTAGGAAAGCTGTGGTACAATTTGGTCTGGATCCAACTATCTGGGAACCAGGAAAGCCAAGGGTGTAAGTCCCAGAGTCTAAAAGTGTGAGAACCAGGAGCTCTTATGCCCAAGGATAGGAAAAAAATAGACACTTATCTCAAAAAGAGACAAAATTCTCCCTTCCTTCACCTGTTTGTTTTGTTCAGGCCCTCAACTGTTTGGATGATGCCCTCACCCATATTGGTGAGGGTAGATCCCTTTATTCAGTCTACAGAATCAAATGCTAATCTCTTCCAAAAGCACCTTCACAGACACATCCAGAAATAATGTTTTACCAGCTGTATGGACATCCCTTAGCCTAGTCAATTTGACACATAAAGTTCACCATCATACTAATGTACTTAATTACATTCAGTAATTATTACAACCAGTAATTACACTTATTATTATTTATTTATTTATTTATTTATTTATTTGAGAGAGAGGGAGAGAGAGCGTGTGCATGCATGGGGGACGAGGGGCAGAAGAAGAGGGCAAGAGAGCCTCTCAAGTAGACTCCCTGCTCTGGGGACCCTGATGTGGGGTCTGATCCCACTACTCTGAGAGCATGATCTGAGCTGAAATCAAGAGTCCAAGTCTTAACTGACTGAGCCACCTGGGTGCCCCACAATCGGTTTACACTTTCAGGATATCGCCTCAACATTGCCCAGCTCAGCACTACCAATTTTGTACATACGTTTTACTCCTGGAAGCAATTTTACCAAATGTTTTGACACAACATTACTTATATCATTTATTTCTCCACTGCACTCGACAATTTCCTTACCATCCTGCAAGTTCCCAAAGTCACCGCCATATATTTTAATTATGACAGAACCATACTTCTAGGTCTAATTCTGTGTCAATCGGTTTTTGTTGCACAAAAAGCAACCATGGAGTCTCTGTGGCACACAGAACTAAGCATGTTTCTTATTCATACATCTGTTACTCAGCTAGAGGATTTCTGCTTTAGACTGTGGGGATGGCTGCTCTGGAATCAGAGTCTGCTCAAGTCTGTTCGTTCTGGAGCGAAGTCTGAAAGAGGTGGAAGCAATGTAGGGGACGCTCCTCTCATGTCAGAATACCGGAGCCCAGGAATGCTTGCCTAAAGGCATTTGCATATTTTAAGTCCTGCCACGCACCCTAATATGCCCTTGCACAAAGGAAGTAACGTGGCTGAACCCAACATCAAGAGGACTGGGAGGATTTTCTTCTCATGGAGACCAATTTGTGAAGGGAATGAGTGAATGTCTGCTAAACAATGACCAAATCTACCAACACAAGGCGAAGCATAAGAAAAATACAACGATGGCAAGTACTACCAGGAAGGTGAATAAACATGAACTCCGGGCTCTAGCCTTGGGACCCCACAGATGTCCATGTGATGGATTTTTCAACCTAAAAATAAACTGCAAGACCTTTTAAAAATAACAGAATGTGGATGGATTTTGGTGTTTGAGGGAAAGGAAAGGAAGGGATAATAGCTCAGAGTAGAAGGGAGCTAAGTCTGAGGACAGGAAGACTGAGTAGGGCAAGATTTTAGATCTATTTATTTTTCTCTTCTTTACTTGGCCATTACTTCACGTGCAAGGTGAAAATGCATTAATCGCAGCAGTAGTTACATGGGCTAATATCAAGATGTCGTTAGGACAAAATGAACCATACACTTTAGGATAAGTAACCAATAAAGAACATCCTGCAGTGGGCAAAGCAATTAAATAAAGGTGTTTGTGTGTGTGTGTGTGTGTGTGTCTTTGAAAGATACACACAAAATCAAGAACATATGCCAAACACATTGCAGGCGATGGGGAAGATTGAGATAGGATTTAGATAGAAAAATAAATTAGTAAAAGAAGAGCCCAGCACAGATTGATGCTAATATGATTCGAACTGAGGGCTATGTTTGATTGGACTTTCCATTCCTGAGATCTGACCATCTGAAGATACGGATGTGAGAAACATGCCCAAATATGTAGAGTCATGGTGGTATTGAGGCTGGGATATAGTAATCAGGTGAAGGATTCCAGAAAACACACTTTAATAGAATAATAAGTAACCGAGGTGAGAACAGGCAAAATTTTGAATCCAAGGAGAGAAATCAGAGGAGGCATAAGCGGCCTCAGCCTAAGGTTCTCTCTGTGTTTCCTCATTGTCAGGCAGTGGTCCGCCATCAAGTGCTATCTAGAAGGGCTGTGCTGGCTGAAATGGGAAGAGGGCTTGGGGAGCAATGTTAACCAGAGAGAGAAAGTATTTCTCTATGATATAGATAGAGTCACAACATGGGAATAAAATATTGTTACCACGGGCAATGCACTGGCACACAAAAATCGCTTTATTAGGAACTTTTTAAAATGACGTTTGTTGAAATGGAATTTTATCTGTGCTTCCACCTGATGAGAAGGATTTACTATGTTCCATACATTATGGTGACCCCCTGGGAGGATTGTTTGGGACCCACAAAATTTTCCTTAAAGGCGAAGGAAGCCCTGATGAATGGAAGATGGAATAGAGTAAGTGCGGAGGGGTAGGGAAATCAATGTTCCTATGAAATGAATAGCTGATTCTGGCAAGATTTCCAGGAGAAATATGACTATGGCTAAAATGCAATCATATCAGAATTGATTTGCTGTGCCTGACCTCATTGTATACCAATCTACCATAAACTGAATGGGAATTACTTTAAAGAGGAGGTGGGTCCACTATAAAGCAAACTGTCAATCCTGACAAATATACAATTTTCCCCTGCTCGCCTCCTCTGCTTCCTCTGTCCATAAGCCAGCAGCCTGGCATGTTTGCTTGATGGTGACCCTGAAACATTCTTCTCTCTGAGAACAGCCTCATTGCTGCCCCAGTTGGTAAGAAGATGTTTTGTGTTTTTAGAGTAGATGTCAATTATCTTACGGTCTCACGCAATGTGCTTCTTAATCCAGAAAATATTGGATTGGAATCGATATCAAAGCTACTCTTAAATAATGAAAGGGCAGAAAGAGAAACAGCATTTCATCTATCCCTAAGCAAACAAAAGACAGGAGAACTGAGAGAAGAAAAACTCTTTCTTGTTGTTGTTATGATTCCTTTTCTTTACGACGTGTGCTAAGCATCTTATCAAAATCGATTTCTCAGCCCCATTAAGTTTTATATTTAAAAACACAAATGCACATAGTAGTGGTGGAGTTTTTAAATAATACTAACCCCCACTCTTCCTTTGTATCACCAAAGATAATCTATAAACCATCTGGATCAGGTACAAGATTGTTGCTGCTTTCTCCCCTAAACATTTGGAATTCTTCATAGCTAACTAACGTGGAAGCAAGAAGAGGAAGCAGGACCCCGTGCGTTCACAAAGTTAATTATTAACAGAATAGAGGGATAATTGGTGCAAAGAGAAGACTTGTCTACAGCCAGTGACAGGGCCAGCCTTCCGGGCTCTGCATGTGTTCACTACATGGAACTCCTTGACGTGGGCCGCAATTCGGAGGCAGAGCCATGTGCACTTCTCTCTCCTCTCGTACTTTCCTCTACCTCTTTATTCTAATTGCTAGTCTACCCGAGACATTTTCAGAAGTGGTGTAATGCACTTGGCCACAAGATTTACAATGGCATGCATTAACTTGGTAGAGCCAAAAAAACAAAACAAAACAAAACAAAACAAAACAAAACAAAAAAACCCCAAAAAAACCCAAACAAACAAAAAAGTGCTTTTCTGAGAATTACGATCTTCCTCTTCCCCAATTTGCTTTCTTTCCTGCACCTGTGCTGATTGGCCAACATCACTGAACACAAATGTCTGGTCACCCCTCATGTATAATTCATGCAATCAAAACTTTGCGACTGTGTACGATTTTGAGTCTTATGTCCTAGGTGCCCAAATGGGCTCTCTCTAAGCTGTCAGGACTTTTTGCAGCATGGCTCGCTCTACTACCATAAACGGAAGCACTAATGAAGTTGTCCGAATGGTTCTAGAGAGAGCAGTTTAATCAGGCAGTGCTTCTAATTGGGATTGGCTGACAGGTGGCCCCAAACATTGAGAGACTTAAAAACACTCAAACGGCTCTCCTCATAGCCAACCAAATGCTCATGTGGCTTCCTGGGGAAAGTGCACAGTGAGATTTTTATCAGTAGTTTTTCATTCCTGAGGAACAAAAGTAATGCTTTAGGAAAACGTAGATATTGTTACCTGGCAGTGTTTCTAAACCCAGCATTAAATTTAATAATTATTTAATTAGATGTAAATTACCAAAGTGAATGCTTCTGAAGCATTGGGACTTACAGAGGATGTTATCTCAAATATGCACATGACTTTGAGTAGATTAATGAAATTTGCCAAGGGTGACGGGGAAAAATTTCTCGCTGTCCTTTCTTAGATGTGTGATTTCATGGTTTGGTGTTGTAGCTATAACCATGGGCTGGTCGTAGAAAAGGACACAATGGGAATATTATGAAATGTTACATGTTTTCCATGTACCATGAATGAGTTATTTGCAGATTTGAATTTTTTCATCGTGGGAAATTCCCCATATACTCTAGCAGTCCTTCCCAGCCTTCCCTTGGCCCTGAGATATAATGAAATATAATACTTTCATGTCTTCTTGGTTATATTTCATAATTAAAAATGATACCTCAGATTATTTTGTCTTTAGTATTGAAACTGAGTGCTTTACCTACTATTTTTTCTTAAAGTAGAGCTCTAGTCAAAGGGATAGTCCATCATATTATTTACTATTTAAATATTGAAATCTTAAAATTAAGGAAATTCCAGAAAAGCTTTCTGTGTGCTGAGATGGTGCGCTCTGAAGCAGAGGAAGACTCATTTATTTAATCAACAAGCATTTGCTGAGACTCTACTATGTGTAAGACATTGTATTGTAAACCAAAAGGGTATACAAAAGTCAGAACAATCCAGATACTGTTCTCAAAGAGCTTATCATCTACTACGGGACCGAAGAAAGTTATACAGAAAACTATAGTATAGTTCAAGGTGTGATAAGGGCCTATACGATGTCAAAACACTTTCTAAAATGATTCACCTGAAGAAAGTTTTGGCATCAAGAGCCCACATGGTTCTGCCTCCCTTTATAGCTTTACTCTATTAACTTCACTTCTGAGAGTCTGGCACTCCCTTGGTTCCAAGATCATTGTAGTGCTTCCATGTTTAAAATCA
>NW_027325879.1:0-26559 GCF_048418805.1 Vulpes vulpes
GAGTGAGAAGTATGTAACATGCTATCTTTTGATAGGTGGGGCAATATGGGAGTAGGGTAGGAAGGAATTGATGGCAACTGTCTTCAGAGAGAATCTAGCACAGGATGGTAAACTACGTTAGTGATGGAACCTCTTGGAATTAACTCTGGCAGTGCAGGGAGGTCACTAACGCTTGTGCCTGTCACATGGATGAGAGGTGGTTGGCATGAGACTACATGTAAGAGTCCCCTTCTTTTCTGAGATGTGTTTATGTTGTAGTTCATGTTTGACAAAAAGAGTATTCACGGGCTTGACAGAGTAGGGCACAATCACATCTTCTGTTGATTAAATGTTTCAAGATCTATGTTCTCTCCTGGCAGCCAGACAGAAGTCAGTGTATGGTGGCATCTATTTCCTATTGAGAAGTAATTTTTCTTATTTCCATGGAGTTGGTAGTTTTGTAGGGTAAATACATAGCTGAATTTTGTGATATTGTCTCATATGGTACTTTATCAAATTCAGAGTTATTTCTGGTCAAAGGGTTTAGAGTCCTTTTTTCTTTCAAAAACTATTTTTTCTTAACGTCATTCATTAATTTCTTCTCCTTTGAAGAAATGAACGTTACAAAAATAAAGCAAGCAGATATCCAATTGATAGTGTAAGGCAGTGAAACATTTATTTAGGGCCTAATACATGTGAGGCTAGTAAGTGACATAGAAGAGAGACTGGATAGGAAGTGGTATCTCAGGCACTATGGAATTTTCTGTAGTAATTAAGTATCCAGATTCTGGAGCCAGACTGCCTGGGTTTGAATCCTGAATGCACCACTGACTGTGTGACTTGTTCCCTGAGGACCTCATGAACCCTGGATGGAGCAGCTACAAGGATTGTAAATTTACTTTACGTAAAATGCTAAGAACAGTGCCTACGATATGAAAAGCACTATGAAAGTGTTAGGGCTTATTATTTTAACCATTACCTTGTGGTTTTATTTTATTTTTTAAAAGATATTAATACTCAGATCTTTTATATGAAATGGTTTGGAGGCTGCTGCAGTGGTCAATTTCATTTTGCCTAGAAGAATTTGTGTTTAACTTGTTTGCAGGACTTGATGGCCTAATTTTTTTTAAATTTTTCTTACTGCTATTTTAATTTTAATTCTTCGTTACAGAATGAAATTAGTATAAGCACTGGAATTCTAGAATAGTGAGTACTTTTCATTTGGTAAATCTTTTAATACTTACAGTAACCCTATCATATGGATACCATTAGTGATCACACTTTATAGATGAGGAAACTGAAGTGTAGGGAGGTTAGGTAACTCTTCCAAGAAACCAAGAAACCTCCTTTTACCAAGAAAATGACAGAGCTGGGATTCATTTGGCCAGTCTGAATACAGGGCCCATATACCACTATACTATGCTGTCTCTTATCTAGAAATTATGGTTTGTTTGGTTTTTTTAATTTTTTTTTTAATTTTATTTTATTTATTTATGATAGGCACACAGTGAGAGAGAGAGAGAGAGAGAGAGAGAGGCAGAGACATAGGCAGAGGGAGAAGCAGGCTCCATGCACTGGGAGCCTGACGTGGGATTCGATCCCGGGTCTCCAGGATCATGCCCTGGGCCAAAGGCAGGAGCTAAACCGCTGCACCACCCAGGGATCCCCTAGAAATTATGGTTTTAAAAAAATTTCTCTATCTAGATTTTTTCTTCCTTTAATTTTTAAGTATTATTTATTTGTTCATAAAAGACACAGAGAGAAAGGCAGAGAGAGAAGCAGGCTCCCTGAGGGAAGCCTGATATGGGACTTGATCCCAGGACCCCAGGATCACAACCTGAGCCAAAGGCAGATGCTCAACCACCGAGCCATGCAGGTGCTCCTCTATCTAGATTCAATGACAGTTATCACTTTGGCGTATTCTAGGATATCTTTTATAAGTCCATACATGGTACGTACACAATTCAGGTAATAGTTGATATTTTCCTACTTCCGAGAGTGTTTGCCTTCAGAATGTTACCTGTGTCTACAGCTGTTATAGATTTGTGATGCTTTGTCCCAAGTTTCTTGCTCACCTCTAAACTCTTGTGTAGGAGTTAGGCAAGAGCTGTATGTATACAGGCAGGTCTGTGGCTCGCTGGGTTCCTCACATTTTGGACTTAGATCCTATATCGTGTCGTTTGAAGTATCCTAAAATGTCTTGTTAAAAGTTCTATTAATGGGGATCCCTGGGTGGCGCAGCGGTTTGGCGCCTGCCTTTGGCCCAGGGCGCGATCCTGGAGACCCGGGATCGAATCCCACGTCAGGCTCCTGGTGCATGGAGCCTGCTTCTCCCTCTGCCTCTCTCTCTCTCTCTCTCTCTCGATCTGTGACTATCATAAATAAAAAAAAAAAAAAAAAGAAAAAGAAAAAAAAAAGTTCTATTAATGTAAACAAAGCTGCCAATTGTAGAAAACTGTGTATTACCACCCACAGGAGTTTCTAAAGAGTCCTGGGCTACTTTTAGGCCTCTAATTAAAGGCTTGACATTCTGTCACTAATTTTCCAGTTGTTGGGAGAGCTTTACTTATGCAAGTAATCTTAGATTTAGTATTTAAAGAACTTTTTTCTTTTCTTTTAAAGAGTTAACCATGGGATGAATCCTATGTTATGGAGTAGGTGTTGATTTTACATAGCTGACCTGACTCTTAGGAGCCCTTTATGGTTAGTGCAGTGGAGAGAGATGTAATTACTCAAAGAAATGAGGTGATTGGACTTCATTTTAACAGTTCCTTCCAGATCTAATAGTTTTCTGATTCACACTCCTGGAATGCTATTGGAAGGGAGGATTTGGAGTCTGAATTATTAGCCAGGTTGTAGGTACAGTTCTGAGTTGTTGGTCCTTTTTTTTACTTCACCTTACTTATGGAGAGGTAGCTCAGGTCTTATTTAATTATTATTATTATTATTATAATTAGGGAGAGAAAGAGGTGGAGAGGGGCAGAGGGACAGGGAGAGAGAGAGAGAAAATCTTAAGCAGGCTCTACAGCCAGCGCAGAGCCGGATGCAGGGCTTGATCTCACAACCCATGAGATCATGATCTGAGCCAAAATCAAGAGTCAGATGCTTAACTGACTGAGCCATCCAGGCACCCTCATTTAACTATTTTTGCTACGGAGATATACTTTATTTTCCTGAATACTTTTTACTTTGATGTCTGGTAATAGTCTTTGAAATGTTTCTTAGAAAAATATGCTACTTTTGGGAATTGTAGCATCTTGTGTCTCTGGGGTTTTAATTAGCTGTATTATTTGATGAGGGAGACCATAGGAAATCCCAAAGAGAATTCAGTAGTAATGACAACATAACAGCAATGATGTTGACACTCTACTACTCTTTTCCTCTTGGAACTTCACAGCAACTGATAAGCAGATATTGCCATTCCTGTTTTAAGAAGAAGGAAATTAAGCCTCAAAGAGGTTAAGCAACTTGCCTGAAGTCCTCTGGGGAGGAGGTGGAGTAAAGTTGAATTGCTGGGGGAACCTGTAAATCTAACTTTTAGTTCCCACTTGGTTGTGGCATGCTCTCTAGGTGATTTTTATTAGTAGTTGTTAAATACAATTATGTCCTAGAATTAAGACAGTCTTTAAAGGTGATTTATCTTCACATTTTTTAAAAGATTATTTATTTGATACAGAGAGAGCACAAACAGGGGGAATGGGAGAGGGAGAAGTATCCTCCCAATGGAACAGGGGGCCTGATGGGGGACTTGATCCCAGGACTCAGGGATCAGGACCTGAGCCGAAGGCAGACACTTAGCCAACTGAGCAACCCAGGCACCCCTATCTTCTCATCTTTTGAGAGTGATCAGTCATGTTATGAGGGGGGTGGTGTTGAAAGGGGCATTTGTGTACACATCGCAGTTGTGTCCTTTGGGTTGGTTCTCCTTGCATAAGGCTTTTGGTGACCGAGAATTGATTCTGGGGACTGTGTAATGGCTTCACAGAGACTATTCTTGGCACCCTTTGTCTCAGTCTGCTTTAAGGGACAGATTGGGAAACTTGTTTCTTCCTCCTTTTTAAAAAGAGGAATGAAAAACACACTTGACTGGCACTTCCTCCTCAGCAACGGGCCTGTCTGACTTCAGTCTGATTTAGCTCCTTTTGTTCCTTATACAGAACAAAGTAAAATCTCTTCACAGGTAGCTGTGAGGAGTGTAAGGCCCTTATCCTTTTAAAGAAACAGAACAAATATTTTTCGTCAGACAAAAGAGAGACTGTGCGATTGTTCTAGGCCCTCTGACTTCTTGGCATCACTCCAGTTTTTTCTTGTTTGAACTTTTAATGTGTTTAGGTCCTTGGGAATTGATAGACAAGCTCTTTGGTAAGCCTGAGCTAGAGGTTTTCAGTTTTTCTTGATAACTGGTGCTTGTAGCAGCTCGTTCCTCTTCCAGTTCCTTTAAGAACTTTAGGTTGTATCACAGTTTTCTGAATTCTATGGTGTTTGTGACCTATATATTCTTCCTCTTGAGTTACAACAGGTCAGGTCAGACTTTTTTTTGATACAAATTGGACTGCTGCTATTTTCACCACATGTTGTAAGATTATAAATGGTTTAAATGTATTTCTGTGAAAGTACTTTGTTACATTCTTAAGACAAGTGACCCTCAAAATTCATTTCTTCTGGACATCTCTGTATTAGATAAAAGAATGATAGGCTCAAAAAAATTAGACTTAATAAAGGGTTAAGGTGAACTAACGGGAACTGTATTTTTGGCACCTTCCTGGTTAGTAATTATTCAGCTGTGTGGCAGTGTCACTTCCAGACTTTCAGTGCTAAACCGTGAGTTGTCAGGGTCACCAAGTAGATTATTTCCTTTCAGTTATTTCATCCTTAGTTTATTCAGGAGGTTGGCCTGCAGCATGTTGACATTTTCAGTGTGGATATATTTATATCGTGCACTAACGAGTGATGAGAGCTGTACCGTGAGGATACTGGCTAGAGTTTGTTTCTGTGTCATTCCTTAGGGAACTTTGTTGTATGTGTCTAGGAACTTGGAGTTGCATCTTTCTGTAAAATCTTCCTGGCTTTCTACATTTTAATATGCCAGGGAGAAAACTCCTTTCAGCAGAGGCTATAAATATTTTTCCTTCTGTCTGTATTTGGATACATCTAGTTGTGTACTTTTCAGATTGCAGCCATTTGTGAAATGTAAAGAGCCCATTGTTGTTTCACTTTTTACAATAAGCATTTACTACTTGCTAAGTTTAAAAAGTGAAAAGGTGAAAAGAACACTGCCTTTTCTAATTATTAAAGACAACCATTGTTAGTATTTATATTCCTTTTGTATCATTATTTTCCAAGATTTTTTTTTTTTTTTACAAAATTGGGATCATAATGTATATGTGATTTTGTGTTCTGCTTTTTTCACTCAACAGGTATTTTTTCATTAAATATTTTTAAAATAAGTTTTGAGTAGGTAATACATTCCAAAATAAAAATTACACAAAACGAAAACATTTGAGAAGTCTTGCTTCCATCTTTGTCTCCCTTCATCTTGTCCTTTCCATAATGAGTGACCATTTAATTTTGTCTCTTACTCAAAGGTAGCATCACTGGGATGCTCAGCAGTTGAGCGTCTGCCTTTGGCTCAGGGCATGATCCTGGGGTCCTGGGATTGAGTTCCCCATCAGGCTCCCCAGAGGGAGCCTGCTTCTCCCTCTGCCTGTGTTTCTGTCTCTCATGAATAAATAAATAAGTAAATAAATAAAATCTTTTAAAAAACTCCACAAAGGTAGCATTACTATACATACTGTTCTGTGCCTTGCTTTTCTCCTCTCTTCACAATGTTTTATCCTGGAGATCTCTTGTTACCAGTACCCATAGAATCTGGCTTACCATAGATTAGTCATCTAGTCTCCTTTTTACATGGACACTTGAGTGTCCTTAGTTTTTGCTATTATAAACAATAAGACGGAAGTAGTAATTAAAGGGGGAAAAAAGCATTTACTCTGCTTCAGTTATTAAGGGAAAGTTCTTTCCAAAGGAATGCCAGCTAATAAATGTAGAAGTAATGATGGAGTTGGAAAATGAACATTTTTTTCAGCCTCTAAATAATTCATGAAGGAATCATCAGTGATTGCTAAACTATTAAGCAAAAAGTTGAGAAGGAGCAGGATATTCACTTGATGCAAAATATTAGCCACAGATTGCTCATTGTAAAGGGAGGAATATATCTTTATAAAGTTTGGCAATTACAAACTCAACCAAGTAGTCATATTTTGCTGAATGATCACATAATTTACCAAGTCCTGCTAACTGGGACAGCCTGAGAATATATGCCACCTGCTGTGCTGCATCGTGAAGTACATAGATAGCATCACCTGTGAGGCATTCTTGCCAAAACACTCAGCCTAAATCCAATCAGTGTTTTAGACCAAATCTTCTGTTTATAGGAAATGTAAGGGATAGAGAGGTAAGCTAAATGGCACTGTGAAGCAACAGTCAGACAAAACTAGGGTATAAGACATTCTCCAAGTCACCTGTCCTGGGCTTTAAAAAAGCTTGTGTTGGGGTGCCTGTGTAGTTCAGTCGGTTTAGCATCTGACTCTTGATTTCCACTCATATCACGATCCCAGAGTCATGAGATCAAGCCTTGAGTGTTGGGCTCCTTGCCGAGGGTAGATTCTCTCTCTGCCTCTCCCCACCTCTAAAAAAAAAAAGCTTGTGTAGCTTGTGTTGTAAATAAGAAACAAAAGTTGGAGGCCATTCTAGGGTAAAAGAGACTAAAGAGACATGACCTCCAAATTCATTGCTTGAGTTTTGGTTGGATTCTGGGTTTTTTTAAAGCCAATTATTAAGGACAGTTTTTAGACAGTTGGGGGACATTTGAATGAGGGCTTGAGCATTAGATGGTAATCAGTGTACTTAATGGTATTGTGGTTATGAAGTTAAATGTCTTTATACCTAGTAGATGCACAGTGAGGTATATAGGGAGGGGTAAAGCATCTTGAAGCCTGATGAAATGGTTCAGAAAAAAATAACTCATTGTGTGTTCATAGAGATAGATAAAGCAAATGTGATAAAATATTAACAAATATTGAGTCTAAATGGTGAATAGTCTCTTTATTGTACTGTTTTTTTCAATTTTCTGCACATTTGAAACTTTTTCACAACAGTTGAATTAACAGTGCTATAGTGAATAACATTCTATATGTATTTTTCTGAGATGCCATTTCATTGGGTTTCATATTCCATTGTATAGAGGAGCCACAATTCTTTGTTACATATGTGTATATTTTGCTGCAAGTTGATGTTTTAGTTGAATTTTTCTTTATCTTGTGATAGTTTTAGGCTCTATGGCTTGTGGTAGATGAGAAGAGGGAACTGAGTTTTTTTTTTTTTCTTCTCTTTCATCCTCTGTCTCTGCTACTCTGGAACCTTAGTGGAGAAGAGAAAAAGAACGTGAGAAAGATACCCCAAAGTTCTCCTTATGCACATGATTTAGATAGAGTTGAAGCTACTGCGTAAGAACCAGACCCCATGGGACACCTGAGTGGCTCAGTGGTTGAGCATCTGCCTTTGGCTCAGGGCATGATCCCTGGGTCCTGGAATTGAGTCTTGCATTGGGCTTCCTGCAGGGAGCCTGCTTCTCTCGCTGCCTATGTCACTGCCCCCTCTCTGTGTCTTTCATAAATAAATAAAAAAATTAAAAAAAAAAAAAAAGAAAAAACAAACAGATTTCAGGGTGCCTGGGTAGCTCAGTTGGTTAAACATCCAACTCTTGGTTTTGGCTTGGGTCATGATTTCAGGGTAGTGAGATTGAGCCCTGTGTTGGGCTCTGTGCTAGGCATGGAGGCTGCTTAAGATTTTCTGTCTCCTTCTCCCTCTTCTACATTCCCTCTGCCCCTCTCCCCCTCTGAAAAACAAAAACAAAAACAAAAAGCCCCCCAAAAACAAAAAACAGAACTCAAGTAGCCTTTTAAAATCGGTTGCCTGTGTTTTTGGCTTGGAGGCTGCCCAAGTGATAAGGGGGGGGGGCTGGTGGCTAGGGAGGCAGTGTGGCACAGAAGGGAGGGCATGTGCTGTGTTTTGTTTTGTTTTTGGCAGGTTTTTAGACTTTTTTATTAGTAACAAAAGTTCTTCCTACCTGATAAAATAATAAGAGTAACTGCTTTAGAGAATGATCTATTCTTTAGCTATGAGGCTGAGCTACTGAGGATAGGAGAGGAATTTAAGGATGAAATATTTTTGTTACATATGTTAACTAACTAGAATTTAAATAAAAACTTAAAAAAAAGGATGAAATATTTTTGGAAGAAAAGTTCTGGGAGAAGGGTCTTTCCTGAGAGAGTGTCATTAAATATGAAAAACATACTTTTCTCTTTGAGCTAGAATTGTATTTGCAGTGGGAAGCTTTTCTGATTGTAGAATAGATGTTCTTTGACTTTAATGTCCATCCTTTAGATTTCCATGAAGACAACTTACAAGGACCTGAATGGCCTCATTTTAGCTGCTTCAGCTTGTGGAGCTATTGCTTGCTCCTTCTCTTCCTGTGCCTGGTGTGACAGTGGCTACTGAGCACTATGAAGGTTGTTCCAGAGAAGAATGCTGTCCGGATACTATGGGGGCGAGAACGGGGCACTCGGGCCTTTGGAGCTCAGCGGCTTCTTCAGGAGCTAGTGGAAGATAAAACTCGGTGGATGAAATGGGAAGGCAAGGTAGGAAAAACGGATATTTTTGACATAGGATTTGGAGGGGTGACAGTAGAATGGGGTTTTAGAATGGGCTAATGGAGTTGGGATATGATTTATTTTGTGCAAGAGAATTGATGTATCTAACTTAATGGAGTCTTAAAAATAAATTTGGAAGAATTTATGGGCTAGAAATATCTTTTCCCTTTAGAGCTAGACATTTTTCTTTAAGGTAATTTGGATTTCTCTCTCTCAACTTGAGTCTTGATCATTGTCTCCAGTTTCTCAGCTTATACCGAATACTAGTCTATAGTGGCTTGTGTGCTTTTGAGATAGAGTAAGCCATAGTTTATAAATAATGTATTTTGACTTTTTTTGGTTTGTTTTTCAGAGAGTAGAACTGCCAGATAGTCCACGCTCTACCTTTTTACTGGCCTTCAGCCCAGACAGGTACCTAGTACTTATCTGTAACTTAATCTAAGACTTGGCAATAGCATTGCTTTCTATATCTTTGGCCTAGCTTGGTAACATCCCTAAGGGCTCTTTGAAGCTTTGCATGAACAGAGCTTTTCCAGTGTATCAGAAGGTGAAAGAAAGTAGATGAACAGTACTAACTATAGAAATAATGGGGATAAGCAAAGGAAACAGTGGACCTTGAGAATCAAACTTGGGAAGTTTCTCAATTACAGCCCTTTGCCTGTGTGATAATAGGCCACTGATGGCATGATAATTTTTCCAGCTAGAAAAAAATAGTCTCTGAAGGAGATGTGTGTTATTTGGGGACAGTGTGGAGAAGCCAAAGCTTTTAAAGATATAATATTTCTATTTTTTTATAATGCCTAAGGTGTAGCTTTTCCGCACTGGGGTGGGGAATACTCCAAAGCTGATTATCCAGAACTGATAAAATTTGTTACCCTCCTACACACTTTACATTCACTTCCCACCCTTTGATTCCCTAGGACTCTATTGGCCTCCACCCACGTGAACCATAATATCTATATTACGGAAGTGAAGACTGGTAAATGTGTTCATTCTCTGATTGGACACCGCCGTACTCCGTGGTGTGTCACTTTTCATCCCACCATCTCAGGCCTTATTGCTTCTGGCTGCCTAGATGGGGAGGTCAGGATTTGGGATTTGCATGTAAGTATTTCCATTTCTTTGATACTCTAAATGCAGAGAGTTGTTTACCATTGAGTTCTTAACTGGAGGAGAGACTAGCCAGGTTCTCAGAACTACATCTGAGTTAAGTGGTAGTTACCCACTTAAATAATGGAAAGTCTAGTCTATATTCCTCCATTCTATTTAGCTGTTCTTCCTTCTGCCCATTGTGACATAGTTCTGGAAGTTCTTAAAATATGTTCAGGATAGATGCATTTTGTTTTAGAGCAAGAATGTACTGTATTCTGATCATGATTGACAAAGCAATATGCTTCTTGTCCTGGAGACTTGCTAGTGGGTTGTTGTGTACCATGTCATGCACCAAGCTTGCATTTTCACAGGCTTCAGAAATAGGAACTATGTGGATGCTCATTGCTTTGGATTGTAGATGACTTGGAGAACTGATAGACAGTAATAATTTTCTGATAAATTGGTGACACTGCCAGATCACTGAATTCTTACATTTTATAGAGGACATATTTATTTATTTTTTAAAAAGATTTTATTTATTTATTCATGAGAAACAGAGAGAGAGGAAGAGATACAGGCAGAAGGAGAAGCAGGCTCCCTGCAGGAGCCCGATGTGGGACTCGATCCCCAGACCCGAGATCACGCCCTGAGCCAAAGGCAGATGCTCAACCACTGAGCCACCCAGGCACCCCTAAATGATCCTTTCTTAAAATTGACATCCCCAGTCTGCTGCCAGTTTGTAACCTGAGAATAATTAGGATTGGTTCATTTATAGGGTGGCAGTGAAAGCTGGTTCACAGACAGCAACAATGCCATTGCTTCTCTGGCTTTCCACCCTACGGCTCAGCTCCTGCTGATTGCCACTGCCAATGAGATCCACTTCTGGGATTGGAGTCGGCGGGAGCCCTTTGCTGTGGTGAAGACAGCTAGCGAGATGGAACGGGTCCGGTGAGTGCTCTCTGTCCACCAGCGATGTCTGGCAGAGAACATTGGCAGAGAACATTTGCACTTGCTGTCACCTCAGGAAGCAGTTTGTTATACTTACTCAGAGCAAGTGGTTATCTTTTCAGCTCCTTCTACTTTCTAAACTGCTGGCCAATCAGCAGTTCTTTTTAGCTGTTCCTGATTGGTCTTATCTTCTGGCCTCTGTAGGCCAGAGTTGTTAGAATGTCTTTTAGGTTCAAAGCTGTCTAGGTTTGGGGTAGCCCTTTTTTGGGGGGGGGGTGGAAACCTGAAAGGTGTTCTGGTAGAGGTTAACTTGGTGGGTAGTTGCTAAGCCCAGTTATTTGTATTTATCAAACCGAAAAATGGAGATGTAAGTATATGTCAGATCTGCTAATTGATATTTGGCCCTCAAGATCAAAACACACACTACCTGAATAAAGTTAATGCATTAGTTTTCTTTGCTTCTCTTGGTATTGCAGTTGGATATAAGAAAATTTTCTAGTCTCAGCTAGGTCACTTGATGCTAAAACTGTTCATTGTCACCAGAACTCCTGCTTCTTGCCATTGTAACTGCTTTGTGAGGGAAAAACTAACCCTGTGGCAGGGTATGGGAGTGTGCTATGCTTTACTTTTATGATAGGCTCTTAGATATTAGCAAGAGTGTGTTTAATGTAGCTGTTTCTTGGGATGGGAGCTTAGATGCTTTTTGAAATTATTTTTGTGATACATATTCCCTTATTCTCGCAAGTGCGAGGAGGTAACAGGAAGTATTGAGCCCTGTTATTGTAATCTCTTCAAAAATTTTGAAAGTTTCTAGCATGAAGTAAATACCTGGGTAATCCCACAGTTATCAGTAATGATTGCTATACATTTGAAAACAGGCTTCCTTTTCACCATTAACATCTGTGTGTGTCTGTCTTTCTCTTCTGTGTTTTCAGTCTGGTGAGATTTGATCCTCTTGGACACTACTTACTCACAGCCATTGTTAACCCTTCCAATCAGCAGGTAAGTTAGTCAGCAGTTCCAGCTCCATCTAAACTGGGAATTGTTTTCTAAACTAGTGCTCTGGTTTCGACTATATTGGACTTGTAATTTGTACTGCCCAAGTATTTCTTTTCCAGTTGAGATTCAAAACTAGCTTTCATACTGCATATTCCATGTGCTAGCTAGCCATAATCTTGATGGGGAGTCAATTCTGAAGCCTGCCAAGTGATCACCTTATTAGAAGTAACTAGGCTGTGTTGGATAGCTTGTCATTTCTGTGCCACTGGATGGTTGACATTTTGCTTCCTTCACTGCCTCCATGTCATAGAGATATGTTTTATAAAGAATTGGTTTGCCCCTGTACTCATTCAGAAATGTCACTGATTGGAATGAATAATTTAATTCCATATGATGTTCCAGAATCTGAAATCAGTTAGTTAATCCTCAGTGCTTCAGGATAGAGTTGTTGTCAATCCATAAAGGTTGGTTTCCTTGGATGGTTATTAGTAGTTATTTTTCCTTAATTGACCTGGAGGTTCTACCTAACTGCCTTGCTCTACCCCTGCCCCACCTGGCTCCACATTGCAGGGTGATGATGAACCAGAGATCCCCATCGACGGAACAGAGTTATCCCACTACCGTCAGCGTGCTCTGCTGCAATCACAGCCAGTTCGCCGGACGCCTCTCCTCCACAATTTCCTGCACATGCTGTCCTCCCGCTCCTCTGGCATCCAGGTGGGAGAGCAAAGCACAGTGCAAGATTCTGCTACCCCCTCACCCCCACCGCCTCCCCCTCAGCCCTCCACGGAGCGCCCCAGGACTTCCGCTTACATCAGGCTCCGACAGCGGGTCAGTTACCCCACAGCTGAGTGCTGCCAGCACCTTGGGATCCTGTGCCTTTGCAGCCGCTGCTCTGGCACTCGAGTTCCTTCCCTCTTGCCACACCAGGACAGTGTCCCCCCTGCTTCTGCCAGGGCTACTACCCCTTCCTTTTCTTTTGTACAGACCGAGCCCTTCCATCCCCCGGAGCAGGCCTCGTCAACGCAGCAGGACCAGGGCCTCCTGAACCGGCCGTCTGCCTTCAGTACAGTCCAGAGCAGCACTGCCGGCAACACGCTCCGCAACCTCAGTCTGGGTCCCACCCGTCGCTCTTTGGGAGGCCCTCTGTCCAGCCACCCTTCTAGGTATCACCGAGAAATAGCTCCTGGGCTGACAGGGTCTGAGTGGACCCGGACAGTGCTCAGTCTGAACTCCCGCTCTGAGGCAGAATCCATGCCTCCGCCCAGGACCAGTGCCTCTTCGGTGAGTTTGCTGTCTGTGCTGAGACAGCAGGAAGGTGGCTCTCAAGCGTCTGTGTACACTTCAGCCACAGAAGGGAGGGGTTTTCCAACTTCAGGGTTGGCAGCTGAGTCAGATGGAGGAAGTGGCTCCAGCCAAAACAACTCAGGCAGCATTCGCCATGAGCTTCAGTGTGACCTGAGACGCTTCTTTCTGGAGTATGATCGGCTTCAGGAGCTAGACCATAGCCTGAGCGGAGAAGCCCCCCAGACCCAACAGGCCCAGGAAATGCTCAATAACAACATTGAGTCTGAGAGGCCAGGCCCCTCCCACCAGCCCACCCCACACAGTAGTGAGAACAACTCCAACCTGTCCCGTGGCCACCTGAACCGCTGTCGTGCTTGCCACAATCTCCTGACCTTCAACAACGACACCCTGCGCTGGGAAAGAACCACACCTAACTACTCCTCTAGCGAGGCCAGCTCCTCTTGGCAGGTCCCCAGCACCTTCGAGGGCATGCCGTCAAGTGGCAGCCAGTTGCCACCCCTTGAGCGGACTGAGGGCCAAACACCCAGCTCCAGCAGGCTGGAGTTGAGCAGCTCTGCTAGTCCGCAGGAGGAGAGGACTGTGGGGGTGGCCTTCAACCAGGAGACAGGCCACTGGGAAAGAATTTACACCCAATCTAGCAGATCTGGAACTGTATCACAGGAGGCCTTACATCAGGATATGCCTGAGGAGAGCTCTGAGGAAGATTCGCTCAGGAGGTAAGCAGGTGCTTTCTTATCTTCTCCTACATCCCTTACTTTTCTCCTAACGTCTCTTCCTTCAGTCCTGTAGATGTTGTGACTGGATCTGGAGTGTCTGGGACCCATGGCATCTGGTTCTGGTCTCCCTGATGTCCATTGCATCTTCTTGGAAAATCTTGCTCTGGTGGCAGAGATAGGATGGGTCCTAACGGTATAAGTCAGTTGGTTCTGCTAGCTTCTTTTCTGGCTAACCGTCATGAGACCTTTAGCCTTGAAAGAGAATGTAGATCAGGTTAGAGATGCAAGAGGAGGTAGAGCCATTGACTTGTTCTGCCCTACTTTGTGAACTTCTTAGAGGACTGTATGTGCAGCACTAGTTAATTGTGAAAAAAAAATTTCCCAGAGTGCTTACGAATAAGTAGTAAAAGAGAACTCTGCTTGGTACAGATGAACATTATTAGTTCTTTTTCAGTCGTGCCTCTTTGGACAACTGTTCACCTGTTAAACCCTATCTTTTGAAACGTTGCAACTTGACATAGGGAAAAGAAAATTATATATACATCTTATACATGTCAAGGAAAGTCCATTTTTTAGAGATACTTTTTGGATAGCAAATTAGTTGCTTAGTTAAGATTCTTTGAGGAGATCTTCCAGATGGACATTCACCTCAAGGTGGGGAAGAAGAATAATTGTTCTTTATAGAGGGAAGGCCTCTCCATACTCAGATCAGCATCCCAGGCAACTCTTCCATGGAAGAAACAGAGTGGGTGTAGTTGACCGCCCACCGCATGTTCCATGTATGGCTATGTGCGCATCTATCTTGATTTATTAGGGACTTCTTTCTGTAATTCTGTAAAGGTCACATTTAGCGTAATCAGCAACTCCCAGAATATGCCTGTTGGATCCAAACAGCATATTGCTCTGCATTACATCCTCTGTTGAAGCAACTGAAATTTCTGACATAAGCTTCTAACAAGGGTGGGAATATGGATTGTGCACATAATGTACTTGTTATTTTGAGAGAATGCTTTATAGAGAATTACCCAGTTAATAAGTTTTTGTTGAATGGTTACAATTTTTCCAGCACTGTGCTAGGCACTGTAGGGAATTCAAAAGAAGTATAATACCTGGTCTTTACCCACTGGGAGTGTTATTATAGAGGCAAGACTTATTTACATGCAATTACATAAAAAACATAGATGACCCAAATGCTTCATTGTGTGGTACTGTGATTAAATGCAGTCTCATTTCAGAGAGGGAAGCGCCATCAAAGAAGGCCGTGCAAAATCGTCTTGAAAAATGGGTAGGATTTTGGAAAAGGAAAGACCTTTTTATTTTAGGGGACCAGCACATTCTAAGACAGGAAAGAACATGTTGAATGCAAGATAGTGGGTGGTTACTAGGGGCAGTTGCTAAGGGGAAGATAGGACACTTGGTTGGATATGAGAGAGAGAATAATAGAGGTTGTTACTATGTGCATATAATTGAGACCAGTTCTGGATTAACATCTACCAAATTCCTGGCTTTGGAATATTTTGCCTTACATAGTGGCCCATATTAAGAACCTGAGACTGTCACTCTTCTTTGTCAAGAGAGGTGGGAAGGTAGCAAGCACATTGCGTGACATAGAGTAGGCATGCAAAGAGTTTATGAAAAGTAGCTGTAAAAGAACTGTCTTCAGTTACTGTTCTAAAAGCCTCCCAGTACTTGTTTCCATAGTACCAGCGGGCTTCTGGTCAGCCTTTGTCCATTCTATTGTATTGTAGCAGTACCTCTCCTGGTGGTGGTGTCCTGAGAAATACCTGAGTGGTTTAAAATAAACTCTGTTTGATAATAACTAAGGATATCAATTACTAAGGGCCCACTATGTGTTAGGTACTGTGTCTTTATATTTTTAATTTCCACCATAATTCTGTGCAAGGCAGGTATTAAATGTCTCATCTTACAGTTGAGGAAAGTAAGGCTCAGAGGATTCAAGTTTCTTGTTAATGATCCGTAAGTAGGTTCCTGAGTGGGGATTTGAGTTCTGGTGTGTGTCACTGAAGATTTTTCTAAGCTGCCCACCATGGTATTGATACCTCATAGAAAGGTTCATCATTTTTATTTATTTTTATTGTCTTTTAACTTTTTATTATCATAATCGTCAAACATAAAAATAAGAGAAAAGTATAATAAGTGAATTTTCACATATCTATCACCTGACTTTAAAAATTATTAGCACTTAGCCAGCTTTCATTCATCTATATCCCCTGTTCACTCCCCCAACCCAGACATCATGTAATTTCATCTGAAGATACTGTAATGTTTCTCTAGAGCAATGCCATCCAGTAAAACCTTCTACAGTGATAAAAGTGTTCTGTATCTGTGCTGTCCGGTGTGGTAGGCACTAGCCACACGTGGCTATTAAGCATTTGAAATGTGGCTAGTGTGAACTGAGAAACTACACATAAATTTTTAAATTTTAATTAAAAGTAAAAATCCACATATGACTAAGATATTAATCATTTCTTAATGAAGTAGACCATGAAAACCCAGAAACTGTGGTTTAAATAAAAAAAGCTTAAACATTTAAAAGTGTAGGCTGTAGGGATCCCTGGGTGGCGCAACGGTTTGGCGCCTGCCTTTGGCCCAGGGCGCGATCCTGGAGACCCGGGATCGAATCCCACATCGGGCTCCCGGTGCATGGAGCCTGCTTCTCCCTCTGCCTATGTCTCTGCCCTCTCTCTCTCTCTCTCTGTGACTATCATAAATAAATAAAAATTAAAAAATAAAAAATAAAAAATAAAAAATAAAAGTGTAGGCTGTAGTAGATGAAATCCCTTGCCGTCTTGGTATAAACAATTGTGCGTATGTATTTTTTTCTTTTAAAAATACAAATAATGCATGGTTTCATTGTAAAATACAGTATTTACATGATTTGTGGAATCACTTAAGATGAACTACGATGAGATATACTGTAAGGGCTGACAGCCTGCTCAAAATTGAGGAACAGTGTAAAATATTCCCAATGCACAACCTTTACAGAAGGGCCATCACTTCCTCTTAATTTGAGTGGCTGTATTCTAGTGTAAATTACTAATCCATACACTGGTGCTAATCAGCATCTTCTACCATCTTCAAAAGGGACCTGATGTTCTCTAGCTGATAAGCCAGCCCTTCTTTGGATTTCCCCAGCAGGTGTCACTGTTGGGCTGCTGCTGCCGCTAGACTGGCCAGAAGGAAAAGGTGTCCTTATTAGGTGCCTAGTCTACTAGAAGGGAGGTTTATTCTTTGGCCTTGAAGTAGGTGATAGACTAAAGAGGCATATTTTGATCTTTGCTGCCGCTGGTTTAATTAATAGTGTTTGCAAATTAGTGAGAATATTGAGCACAAATGTGTATTTCATTATAACTCTATGTTGTTTGACCTGTGATCCCCAGTTCACATTTGTCTCCTTTTGCCTGTGGGCAGAAGAGGGCAAGATTCCTGTGTAGTCTTGACTCCAGCTTACAAGTTATAACTTGGGTGGCAGACCCTTTCCTTACCACCAGAAACTTCTTTTTAGGTCTTGATAGCCCAGGATCTAGCAGAAGATTAAGGTATTGTGGCTCCCTGCAGCTTGCAACAGGAGTCCTTGTGGCTTTGAAAGGCTGATATTAGGAAAAGAGAAAATAAAATTTAAAAAAAAGGAAAAGAGAAAATTATTTAAACGGTGTCTTAAAACTGGAGAAAACAAAACAAAACAAAACAAAACTGGAGAAAACCTAGAGTGTATTTAAGTCCCTTTTTTTTTTTTTTTTACTGAGAAAACTTAGATACACAGGGCGGAAATGACTGTTTAAGATGTACTTATAGGGTAGCCCTGGTGGCGCAGCGGTTTAGCTCCGCCTGCAACCCGGGGTGTGATCCAGGAGACCTGGGATCGAGTCCCACGTCGGGCTTCCTGCTTCTCCCTCTGCCTGTGTCTCTGCCTCTCTCTCGCTCTCTCTGAATGAATGAATAAATAAATCTTAAAAAAAAAATAAGATGTACTTATAGCAACAGTGGGTTTCAAACCCACTAGATCCTAGGAAGGGCACTCTTTCCTCTTTTTCATTGAAATTAGTGCTTTCACGCATTGAGTTTTTTCCATCAGAACCTCTATTGCTCCTGTAGATCATTCCCTGGGTGCGAGGAGGGGGAGGGCGGGGATGGGGGGGTGGAGAGCAGAGGTGGGATGAGGGTGCTGGCTCTTCAGTCAGTTCTCTTTGTAAGAAATTGGAGGTCTGATAAATCATTTGTAAATATTGTTTCTTGAGAGAAGTGTAACCAATACAATGTTTTTAAGGATACAGGAGAAACACTGTTTTAGTTATTTGCCCATAGAACTGCACTATTTGGGAGTGATCCCAGTTAGGGAAGTTCACTGTAAAAATTCCAACAAATGGAAGATCAAAATCTGGGCCAAATCTTCCTCAGCTAAATTCTGTCTGCATTCCTTCTCCAGAAAGGTGACAAGGCCTTTCTTCTGAAGTATTTAATAAGATTGAATGTGTTCTGAGAACTGATATCTTGATCTGTACTTTTCCCTTATGATAAAAGAAGATTGGGGAAATTTGGCCCAGAACATTAAAGGTTAGAGTTGGAAGCCCTCATATGATTTCTCGGTTTTTTTAGACGTTTGTGAGCGAATTGCTTTGGAGTTTGGAGCAGTCTGAAGCCTCTTGAGGCTTTGTGGTCCAACAAACTTGTTTGATGCCTTAGCTCTAGTCACATGGGCATTTTCCGGGGAGCTCTTGCAGGGCTAATCATAGGTCCACAAGAGGGAGAAGGTAACCTAGAAATTAGGAAAGCACAAGTCTTTGCAGCTTGATCATAATACAGAGAGGGGTCCATCTTTAGTAGCTTTGCTGCACTCTTTTGGATGGGTGTATACTTGATTTATTATTCAAAATCTAACACAGCTGTCACCTTTTCCTTTGAGAAAACCTCCCTGAATGTCCCAAATAATCACTTTCTCTTTGTTGTTTGTACTAGATGTAGATACTTAACTTGCAATATTGTACACATGACAGAAAAGTATTTGTTTCCCTTTCTATCAGTGAGGCCCCTTGAGGCAGCGATTATGTCTGTATTCCTGCTGTCCCTAAAATACTACCTGACACATCATAGGTGCTCAACAAATATTAGTTGAATTCAACAAATGGAATTGAAATTATATCCTCTATGATTCATTATGCAGTATAAATTCTTTTTGGCTTAGTAAAAAAAGAAAAAACACATTACTGTATTACATCCTTTAGCCTTTAGAGAGTTGTTGCCTTAATAATTTCTTGTTGAATAAATGAAGTAGCATTACCTAGAATTGTACACAGAAGACACCTTTTTTATTTTGATGTAGTCCAAAACTTTATTTTTGGTTTTGTTTCTCTTGCTCAGGGGACCTGTCTAGAAAAAAGTTGCTCCAGCCAGTGTCAGAGAAATTACTGTCTTGCTTTCTTCTAGGATTTTTATGGTTTTAGGTCTCATATTGAAGTCTTTTTTTTTTTTTAAGATTTTATTTATTTCTTCATGAGAGACATAGAGAGGCAGGGGGAGAAGCAGGCTTTTCACCAGGAGCCCTATGCAGGACTCAACTCATGACCACGCCCTGAGCCAGCGGCAGATGTTCAACCACTGAACCACCCAGATGTCCCTTACATTTAAGTCTTTAATTCATTTTGAATTTATTTTTGTGTATGGTGTAAGAAAGTCCAGTTTCTTTCTTTTTTTTTTTTTTGAGATTTTATTTATTAATGAGAGACACACACACACACACACACACACACACACACACACACACAGAGGCAGAGACACAGGCAGAGGGAGAAGCAGGCTGTATGCAGGGAGCCCGACGTGGCACTCATCCTGGGTCCTCAGGATCATGCCATGGACTGAAGGCGGTGCTAAACCGCTGAGCCACCTGGGCTGCCCAGAAAGTCCAGTTTCATTCATTTGCATGTAGTTTTCCAGTTTTCCTAATACCATTTGTTGAAAAGACTGTCTTTCCCATTGGATATTTTTTCCTACTTTGTCAAAGATTAATTAACCACATAATTGTGGGTTTATTTCTGGATTTTCTATTATGTTCTATTGATCTATGTGTCTGGTTTTGTGCCACTACCATACTGTTTTGATCACTATAGCTTTGTAAGATAACTTGATGTCTGGAATTGTGATGCCTCCAGGTTGCTTTTCTTTTTTAAGATTGTTTTGGCTATATGAGATCTTTCGTGGTTCCATACAGATTTTAGGATTGTTTCTCCTAGTTCTGTGAAAAATGCTGTTGGTATTTTGATAGGGATTGAGTTAAATATGTAGAGTGCTTTGAGTTAGTATAGACATTTTAACAATATTTGTCTTTCTAATCCATGAGCATGGAATGTCTTTCCATTTCTTTGTGTTATCCTCAGTTTCTTTCATCAGTGTTTTATAGGTTTCAGAGGACAGACAAGTCTTTCACCTCTTTGGTTAGGTTTATTCCTAGGTATCTTATTATTTATGATGTGATTATAAGTCGGATTGTTTTCTTAATTTCTCTTTCTACTGCTTCATTACTGGTGTATAGAAATGCAACAGATTTCTACACATTGATTTTGTATCCTGCGACTTGTTTATTAGTTCTAGCAGTTTTTTTGTGGAATCTTGAGTTTTCTATATATAGTGTCATATCATTCACAAATAGTGACAGTTTAACTTTTTCTTTACCAATTTGGATTCCTTTTATTTCTTTTTGTTATCTGATTGCTGTGGCTAGGACTTCCAGTACCATGTTGAATGAAAGTGGTGAGAATGGACATCCCTATCTTGTTCCTGACCTTAGGGGATGAGTTCTTAGTTTTTCTCCATTGAGGATGATGTTCGCTATTGGTTTTTCATATGGCCTTTATTATGTTGAGGTATGTTCCCTCTAAACTTATACTTTGTTGAGGGTTTTTATCGTGAATGATCTTGTACTTTGTCATATGCTCTTTCTGCGTCTGGTGAAATGATCATATGATTCCTTTCTCATTTGATGTGTTGTACCACTTTGGTTGGTTGATTGGAAAATATTGAACCACCCTTGCAACCCAGGAACAAATCCCACTTGATTGTAGTGAATCTTTTTTTTTTTTTTTTTTAAGATTTTGTTTATTTATTCATGAGAGGCAGAGAGAGAGAGAGAGAGAGGCAGAGACACAGGTAGAGGGAGAAGCAGGCTCCCTGTGAGGAGCCTGATGTGGGCTTGATCCCAGGATCACAACCTGAACTAAAGGCAGATGCTCAACCACTGAGCCACCCAGGCGCTCAGTGAATCATTTTTTTAAAATAAGTTTATTTTTTATTGGTGTTCAATTTGCCAACATACAGAATAACACCCAGTGCTCATCCCATCAAGTGCCCCCCTCAGTGCCCGTCACCCCCACCCCCCGCTGAATCATTTTTTTAAATGTATTATTGGATCCAGTTTGCAAGTATTTGTGGAAGATTTTTGCATCGATATTCATCAGAGATATTGGCCGTACAGCTGCTTCTTGATACTATTTTGTTGGTCTGTGGCTTGGCCTCTCATTGTTATCAATACCTCTGCCAGTCAGTGTTGTTGTTTCTCCTTAAAGACTCTGCTGTCTCAGGGTGCCTGACTGAGCTCAGTTGGCAGAGCATGTGACTTTTGATCTCAGGATCTTGAATTCAAGTCCTGCATTGGCTATAGAGATTACTTTTAAAAAAACTTAAAAGCCACAGGAAAAACTCTTCGCAGTCTCAATGATGAAATAGTTGGTCTTGATAGAGTCCAAATTAGATGCAGGTAAGCCAAATTAAATGTGAAGGTTCTGTTTCCCATTGGTCCTTTGTTTCTGTGGAAGGCTTTCACTGAATCTGCTTAGAGTAGGATGTTCTGAATTTGAGAAAACAGGTGCTCTAATTTTTTTCGTTTTGGTATCTGAGCATTACTAAAATTATCACATTTTTTTAGTTTTGAGATACTATGTTCTTTTTTGTGGGGGGCCAGAATTCTTATAATTAAGATAGAGTTTGCTTTACCTCTAATTATGCCCCTAAAAGGTTGGTGGAATTGTTGTCTTTGGTATTCAAGTTACAATAAATCCTTCCTAACTTTTGAGTTCTTCTTACTCAGAAGTTTTGGCATTTGAGGACAAATAGGGAAGAATTCTCAACCAAGAGAAATTAATTTGTGATATGACCAAATCATGACTTGTTCTGGGAATAGAGAGAAGCAGGTATTGAGGAATCAAAAAGAAGACGAAACTGATGGTGGAATAAGAAGGTTAGTATTTAGGAAGATGTAGGGGAAGCTGGGGGAAGGTAAAACCAGGCCTTAGAGGTGGGACTGAGTCCCATAGTCACCTGGGACTATGGCAAGGGCTGTCACAGGTGAGTGAGGCTCTTATTATAACTCTGGGCATTGGGCTAGTGAAATAATTACTCTGATTGATTCATTCATTTATACATTTAGTTAACAAATGTTTACTAAGCACCTACTGTGTACCGGCTGTTATTTAAGCACCTACAGTAAATCTCTCATTCTAATGAGAGGAAGACGACAAACAAATAGGTATAATATTTAGCCAGTATGCCAAGTGGTGGTAAGTTCTATGGAGAAGAATATTTTAAAATGTAGGAGGTACTGGGGTGGAAGTTTGCAGTGTTAAATAGGGGATCAAAGGAAGTCTGGGAAGGTGACATTGGAGCAGAGACCTCAAGGAAGTAAGGGAGTAAACTCTAAACATTGGGGGCAAGGGCATTCTAGAAGAGAGAAGGGCAAATGCAAAATCCCTGAGACCCTTGGCTGGAGCACAGCAAAGGGTAGAGTGATAGAAGATGAAGGTAGAGAGGTGATGGGGAGTGGATTATGCAGGGCCTTCTAAACCATTTAAAGGATTTTACCTCTTAGAGTGGTTTGGAAAGCCATCGGAAGCAGAGTAGCATGATCTTATATTTTTAAAGGATCACTGTGGCTGCTGATTGAGAATAGACTGAAGAGCTCTGCTAAATAGGGTAAATTAAAGTTAGGCAACATCACACGCTTTTAGATTAATTTGTGTCTTGAGACTGGTAAAACCAGAAGGCGGGAGTCAATGATTATGTCAGAATTAGAAAGGCCATAAATGTTTGGATGAAGAGTTGCTAAATAAATAAAGCAAGCAAGCCTCTTAGCAGGCAGTCTTATCTGCAACAAAGCCTTGACACCCCCCCCCAACCCATAATGGCATGTTATTGAAACAGTGAGAGAAAGCCTCAAAAAGCTCTAGTAAGTGAGAGATAATCAGTGGAAAATTTGAAACGTCTGTTGTTTTCTGCTTATAAAACAAATACAAATTCATTTGTAAAAATTCAAACATTACAGAAATGTGTGATATAAAAAAAAAAGTTCTCTGCAGTGCTAATCAGTTAACAATTTATGTGTTAACTCCAGAGTTTTTTTTCTATGTAAGAAAAACACATTTTTTCTTTATTTGTAAAAACAGGATCATACTAAATCTATTGTTTTACCATTTACATATTTTACTTAATATGTCATGGACATTTTTCCATGTTGGTAAATATATAGATTTGTTGTATTCCTTTTGACAGTGGCATAGTATTCCAGCAATTGGATGGACTATAATTAATTTAATCAGTGCCTTGTCGATAGAATCTGGATTGTTTCTGTTTTTTGCTTTTCACAGACAGTCGCTGTGTCATCTTTGTGTACTTGTGCATGTGTTCTAGAGGAGGATGAATTTTTAGAAGTTAAAATTGCTGGGGCCGAAAAGTAGGAACATTGCTAATGGTAAATGAAAATTAATTGTACAGTATTCATTGTTACTAATTTAAGATATCTTCTGTTTCCTGTTTTAGTTCAGTGAATATAATTTCATAGATTGGGACTCCTGTTCCTGGTTTGGTTTTTTTTTTTTTTTTTTTTTTTGGTCCCATAAGGTTGTAAGTTTTTCAGTGGTAAATTCTCTTACCACTGGGTTTCTCAGGAACCTGTTACTCAGGGTTGAAAAGGATTTTTGTTTTCTTAATTCTAAATATCTGCCACCTGGAGATGTTCACATGCTTTTCTTTTCCATCAATCTTGTATGAGGGAGACATAACCTTGGTTCCATCTTTGACATTCATTTACAGGCTTTAGGCCACCTAGTCTTCTGGGTCTTGTTAAATGACTGAGAGAAACCCGCATCTCTTGCCTTATCCTAAGGCAGTAACACTTAGATATTTGACTTGTCTTTAGGGGTAATTAGAAAACCCATTTCTTTTTGGCAATAGGGTGAGGGGAGGGTGGAAGAGAGGTACTAGTATTAATCATTTTCACCTTCACTGCTCACCTTTTTTTTTTTTTAAAGATTTTATTTATTTATTCATGATAGACATAGAAAGAGAGAGAGACAGAGAAGCCCGTAGAGGGAGAAGCAGGCTCCATGCCTGGAGCCCGACGCGGAACTCAATCCCAGGACTCCAGGATTGCGCCCTGGGCCAAAGGCAGGCGCTAAACTGCTGAGCCATCCAGGGATCCCCTCCTTCACTGCTCACCTGCTCAACTGGGTCACTATAGTTGAGCCTCTTTGAATTCTGAGCATGATCCCTGGTTATATCCTCTATATCAAAGATTGGCAAACTTTTTCTGTGAAGGGCAAGATAGTGAAAATTTCAGGCTTTGTAGGCCATACAGTCTCTGTTGCAAATATTGAACTCTGCCATTGTAGCATGAAAGCAGCAAGAGACAACATGTAAGTGAATGAGTGTGGCTCTGTTCCAATAAAATTATATTTATAGACACAAATGCGACTTTCATATAATTTTCACGTGTCATGAAATAGTCTTCTTTTGATGTTTTTCAGCTCTTTAAAAATATAAATACCATTTTTAGCTCATGGGCTGTACAGAAATAGGCAGCAGGCCAGATTTGGCCGACAGGCCCTGGTTTGCCAATCCCTGCTTTATGATACGTGATTTGGAAGAGAGTCAGGTGCTATAGTAATTGAAGGCATTATGATAATAAAGGCTCTGAAGAGGCAGGTAAGGGACTCCTGCATTGGTTCTCTCCTCTCTCTACTTTGGACTAGATGTCCTAAGTATTGGCTCTTACAAGATTCTTTGCTGGTTAAAAGCAGGTGTAAGTGCATAAAGATTTCCTAGTTTCCTCTCCTGTCTGCCCTGAAGCAAGGTTTTTCAACCTTGCTCAGTATCCGTCTTGGGAATTGTTTGCAAGTGAGGAGGCTTGCCCTGGTGTGGGGGAGGGTGTGAGCCTCTAGGCCCAGCAGGCTGTATAGCTCCACAGGCAGCCCTTTTCCCACTGCAGGTCAAATTAGCACCTGTTAAGACTGATCTAAATTATCCCCCATCATCCCTCTCTCTGGGGCTGAATGGTGTAGAGCAGGCTGTGTGCTTTGTATACACACTGAGAACTTGAAAAGATGTAATCGCTTCTGTCAGCTCAGAGTGTTGCAGGGACTACAGTGGGATCTATGTGTGTGTTGCAGATACACGGGGAGCAATTTCCCTTGTACTCATTCTTCCCCCTTCAGATCCCCTTCTTTACTGTATCTGCGCACAGTAGTGCTCTAAAGGGTGCGTTGGAGGTTTTGCTAAGACAATAACACCAGGTGTATGGGGTTCTGTTTGCATAATATATTTTGCTTATTGTTATCGGTCCCAGCTCATTAGAACTATGCAGGTAGCTTCTCCTCCTCTTGGATTTCTTATGAATTTATAGGGAGGGGAGGATCCAGTGCATCTTTTACTTCTTTTGGGAGCATTCCAGACAATGTATTCATGTGAGCAAATTTGGCTTTAGTGGGTGGGCCTGTACCATTAACCCAGAGATTGCAAAATAACTTTCAGATATGTTTGTTTGACCTTTACAGTGTTTCTGAAAATTTCAGTTTTTTTCCCACAGAAGTCCAGATTTCTGGATTCTTTTGAAAAAAAAAAAAATTAGATCTGGCTTGTATTCCTACATAATTATCAGCAGGAATTGAGTAGTAATTGCCCCTTTAGTAAAGGCACGGAACTTTCTTTGTACTTTAATCTGCACTGGGCTGGTTTCTTAATTTCAGTTTCATGTTGGTTACCTCTGCATTAGCTCAAGCAAAATGTGTCGATGGTTTTGTGAAGACAGTATTTTTGTTTTTAAAGTAGGTTGCATCCCCAACGTGGCGCTTGAACTCTCAGCCCTGAGGTTAAGGGTCAGATGCTCTGTCCATTGAGCCCTCCTAGTGCCTGGGTAGGCAAGTGCCCTACCACTCAACTCCACCTGGAGGGAGGCACTTGGCCTTGCACTTTCCTCTCTACTCAATTCCTGCCTAATTCACCCGCAAGGGGTCCCCTGCTGGCTGTGGGCTGACGTTCTGACAGCCCTCTCACCTGAGAAGCTGCCTGACTTTCTTTAATAGCAACAATTAATAAACTCCTCCTCTGTTTCCAAAGAGGGAAAGTGGAGTGCCAAGCTTATTTGCTGGCTGGGTCACACTTTAGTGAGCAGCTTTCGGTTATGTCAGGTTATGTAGTATGAAAGTAACCTTCCTTTGTTGATGGACTATGAAATCTTAGTGAAGAATGTCTGCACCTCTCCCTGTGAGCCGAGCACTTTGGATAGAGGGGTAGGTTCCAGTGAAAAGCTGCTTGGGTGCCACCTGCCAGGAAATTAGAATCAAGTTAGAGCAGAAAATTGGAATAATAAAGGAAGCAAAGGCTGAAAGCATGACCTTGTCATAAAGAGAGAATCCATCGCAGTTTGTTAACACTGCGCCCTTTTCCTTTGCTGCGTCAGAGGGTACGAGTATGAAACTTTATACCTCTTTTATTTTTTTTCCACCCTTACACATGTTCCCATACAT
>NW_027325880.1:0-26509 GCF_048418805.1 Vulpes vulpes
ATGAAGAGAACAAACCACTTTTTCTAATAGCAATGCCCAGCATTTATATTTTGCTGAACATTCCTATAATTTAATACAATGTATTCTGTCTCCTATGCTGCTTGTAAATTGGTAGTTAGAACAAGAAGATTGATGAGATTTAGGCTCAGTTTTCTAGGAAGAACACATTCCAGGAAATGGAATATATTATTATTCTATTGCTACCATCACAAATAACCACAAACTCAATGGCTTACAACAACACAAACTTATTATGTCATAATTCTGTATAAGTCTGACACAAGACTCAAAGGGCAAAAATCAAGGTGCCAGCAGCGCTGCTGTACTTTTATCTAGAAGTTCAAAGGCAGCGGGGGGAATGCATTTTTTGACTTTTTCTAGCCTCTTGAGCCTATCCACATTCCTGGACTTGTGGCCTCTTTCATCTCCAAGGTCCACAATGACTGGTTGAATTTGGCTCATGTTTATCACTCTGATGATGAGTCTTCCACTTTTAAAGACCCTGGTAAGTTCATTAGACATACCTGGATAATCCAGGATAATCTCTCCATTTTAAAGTCACCTGATTAGCAAATACAATTCTGTCCATAGTGTTAATTCTCCATTGTTACATGATGTTACATATTCAGGGGTTCTGAGATTAGGACATTGACATCTTTGAAGTGGATCACATTTTTCTGTCTACTGCATATTCTTTCAGGAGCCATACAATGTCTTCTGCTGTGATGTCATCAGACATTGGTGATCTTTGCCTAGAGGATCTATGATTTCAACCAGAGATTTCAAATTGGTAAAAAAAAGAAAAAAATTCTATCATTTCTTAATTAACTGGGATATTCCATCAAGAGAAATTACATTTCATCCACTGTTTACCCTAAATTATAGTTTACAAAACTTGAAAGGTGATTGATTTTTCCTCCTTTATTTATTGATTCTCAAAACATTGGTTACCTAGTATCCTCCAATAGGTTTCTAAACCTATTGGTTTAAAACTTATTTTTTAAAAAATATCATTACAGACATTTTTTTTATTTGTTTCATTCCAATGTGGTTTCTATTGCTATTCAAGTTTTAATTTTCTTACCCTTGCTCAGTGGGAACCTCTTCAAGTTGGCCCCTAAGTCCTTTTAATATTATTCAGTAGTCTTTGATGGCCCTTTTGCTTCTGGTATGACAACATGATCCAGGGTTATTGCATTCATGTCCTGTTCCAGGCTGGAACCAGCCATTTCTAATAAGAATGCTTGGTTTATTTTTGTGGCAACTAATATTTAGAGACCACAAACTGATAGCTTTGGGTGCTCATGGCTACTGGATTGACCCATTTCTGAGGACGGAGCTAGAAAATAAGTTCTGTGTTTTTTTAAATAGAATATACCATGAATTCCCATTAAACTTCAATTCAAATTGAAGATATGAATGTTTCCATTTAATCTCATGGATCTTAAAGTGTTAGTAACTTTCTTACATACCAAAAAACTATGTTCTCAACACCAAAATGATTACTCATCTGATTTAACCCACAATATACAGAGCCGGTACTATTCTAACATTATAATTAAGAAAAACAATTTAAAATTTGTCTTAAAAAAGCTCTAGAGTGCATCCTTCTAGGCAGGCACAAATGACTGGATTTCAAAGCTACTTGAGTTGATTCCATCCTGTATAGTTGGTAGCATTACCAACTTTCTGTCCAGTCAGGTTTACTTGTTTCATTCCTCCCACCTCTCAAATTTTCATGACTGCTTTCTTAAGGCTTAGTTTTGTGAACTATTTAGATGGCACCAAAGTCAAATCTACAAAATAAGATATATTAAAAGAAGTCTAGCTTCTATACTTGTCCCTCCACCATGTTTCCTCTTCTCCAAATAAGTGTGGTTGTGTGCCCATATCAGTCAGGGTTCTCCAGGGGAATAGAAAAGGATGTGTGTGTGTGTGTGTGTGTGTGTGTGTGTGTGTGTACATACACATTCATTTTAAGGAGCTGGTTTCAGCAATTGTGGAGGCTGATAAGTTTCAAGATCTGCAGCTAGAAAGCTAGAGACCCATCTTAATAAAACACATCATATATACATATGCACACACACATACATATAAATACACACACACACACACACTGTGTTTACCAATTGATTCCTACATTTTCCCGAATACATTTGAAAATGGAAAGATCTGAAAAAAAATAATCCAGGTTATCAACTTCTTGTGAAACGGGAAGCTCTAGGAAATCTGAGCCTGGTTTCTCACGTGGCCACCACTATCTGGAATTGAATAGCTGCTACCCTGTGCTACTCTATGAATCATATGCTCTATAGTTCACCAGTTCCCATCCAGCCTATTTCACTAAGCTACATTTTTTCAGACTCCTGAGGTTTCTCACCAGAGACTACCATTTATTCTCCCTGGCACTGCCATGTACTCTGTACATCAATACGTTCAGGACAGACACCACATTGGGGGGTACTGAATGACCAAGTGGGAAATGGGCACTTTTCCCCATCCCTCCTTCATAACAGCACTTCAGCCTATGCATGAGAACAGATTTTTCAGGTCAATGTTGTCCTTTCATAGATAGTGTGCCATCTGTATATTTCTATTTTTGGTACTTGTGGGGACAACTCTGCCAAAAGGACCCCAGACTAGGCATTCAAACCCAGTGAGAGAGGCATTGGGCTGGAGGGTATGTTCGTAACACATTAGTAGCATGTAGAATCCACAACAAAAGGAAAAAAGAAAAAGCAAATATCCACCTAATCCATCTCCATGCCCAACTGCAAAGGATATGTCAATTACCTTGCTTTAGATTATTCTAAAACAAGACTTCTGTTAGTGTGGAGAAGCAGACCTTTACATAGAAACATATACTAAACCTGAATCTATAAACTCTTACATAGAAGATTATATTTGGGGTAATTAGCTAGCATATTCCAAATAAAATATATCTCCCTCCCCTCTTACAGTATATAGATCTGCTATCCTTAACATTTAAGGATGACTTACTAGATGCTCATTACTACATTACTATACTCTGTGCTTTTCATGTTGTATTTCATTTTCTTGATTGTCACTGAAAACTACCATGTTACTTCTTGAATGTAATCATAACAAAATAATCCTATGAATGTGAAATTATTTGGCTATAGAGTTGTTTATCACCAAGCCAGTTATGAGGGAAAAAATTAAAACTTAAAAACTACCTAAAAATCTCAAGTGAAAAAGATAACTGAATATGATAAAATAGAACATGATATATCTTCTGCAGAGATATTTAATAACATAGGCAAATGTAGATAATCCACTATTAATGAAATAATAAAGAAACCTATACATACATTTTATTCCATTTTTTTAAAAGATTGATTGATTGATTATGAGTCAGGGGAAGGGCAGAGGGACCTGAAAGTGAGAATCTCAAGCAGACCACTCCTCATGGAGTGTGGAATCTGATGCAAGGCCCAATCCCACAACCCCAAGATCACCACCCAAGCCAAAATCAAGAGTTGGATACAGACTGAGCAACCCAGCACCCCTCTTTTATGCCATTTTTAATGTAAATATATAAATATTCATACACATGCATACATATAATCATATGTGTACATAAAAAAATCTGGAAGAAATTTCATAGAGAAAAATTCCAGAAAGAAATTTACTTGATACTGAAAATCTTTGATGTATTTAGTAGTATCTTAGTAGTTGCCTAACATACGAGTGCTTTTTATTTTCTTCTTTTTACTTGTCTGTACTTATCATTTTTTTGTAAATAGCATTTGCAATTTAAAAACTTGTTATAAATTATTAAGTTCTTTTAACTTAATTTTATATTCTACAATAAATTAAGATTTATTTTAAAAAGCAACATTTGTCAAGAATCTATGTCATATACTAAGTGCTATACACATATTATCTCATGCCATCTTCTCAATGATCCTATGAGATAGTTTTTATTTTCCCTATTTCACAAGTGAGAAAATTTACTGGTAAGTAGCTTGCCTCACAACTGCACAACTAGTCAATGACGGGATCAGGAATATGAACACAAGTCTTTCCAATTCAAGCTATATGCTCTTACTCATTATTTTAACCTAACCTAATGTAAGTGAAAGCAATATGCTATAAGGTATTTGCTGCACTTTGTAGGGTCACTTTGATTTTCATTTTCTTGGGAGGGCACTCAGCAATGGGAGAGACGGCCCTCTCCAACCACAAGAATAATGCCATCTGTTCTTACGGTCTAAAACTTCTACTTCACTTTTTTGGGGTCCAGAGGTTCTTTATTACAACCCCACCTGCTTCCCATGCCACAGAACATAAGCAAAATGAATCATCTGCTATTTCTGGAAAGACAACTGTGTACACAATTGTGTGCTACAAGCCATGGGGAGTCAGAAAAAAAGGTTCCTCCTCATCCTGTCCTCTGAGACAGTTTGCAAAACAGGTGGCACACAGCCAGAGAATAGTGAAGGAGAAACCAGAAGGATCAACATTTGAGAAATACTCCTGTAATCCAAGAGGCAATGGATTCCTTTGCAATAGTAATTTAACCTTTACTTAAGTACCTCTTTTGGTAGGAAACTCACCACAAATTTGCCAAATCTCTACCATTTAATTCAGTTATAGGTTCTTTCTATTCTTGAGAACCATCACTTCATTTTTCCGGCCTCTTTCTCAGTCTCTGGGTCTGCCCAATGGTATTGGTGAGAAAGCTCAATCAGATAGTATGAATTTATGCTACTGGTCTCTATTTCCTAAATATAATACAAAGCAGATTAGAGTGGCCAACGACTTATGTTCCCATATTAGAATCTCCTTTCTGGCTCTGAAACAGTCAGACTGGATCGGATACACATCAAAACAATTTGAGAATTGCCTTATTTAAAACCATTTCACCTTTAACTGCCGACATAAGAAGCTATCAGTATTATTAATATAGGAGCTTTAGGTCAGTTTTAAAGGAAAATTTCCCTCCCAGTAAGATGCAAAAGAGACATTTAGAAGATTCACAGTCACTCCTAAAGTAATTAGGAGGAAAGAGACCTTTTTTTTCTTTCCTTCCCTGTTCAAATGGTAAAACTTCAATGTTCTTAAAGACAACCATAAACGTTCTAGCAGCCAGAAAGCTGGGCTTAACGGAGCCAATCTTACCCAGTAAGTGTCCTAAAGTCTATAAAGTACATTTGAAACAAAAGTGGAGGTCAGGATCTCACAGTCCTCCTGGCGAGGGAAGGGCCCCAGCTGTCCTGTATACTGCAATACACCAGGGTCTACCTGCAAGACTGGCACACAGGAGTTTTCATAAATACATGAGGAAATCTCATTATTTTCCCAGGCAATTTAGAATGGCCTCCCTGTAAGGTCTTTTGGGGGAGAGAGGACAGAAGGAGGGAGGGGGTGGGGGTTGGGAGCAGAGGTGGGAGGAATCTGAGAATCTCCCTTTGGGCTAGTCCAAGGATGATGGCATCAGCTCTCTATTTTTTATCTGGTCCACACTGTTTGGTTGGTTGTTTCAAATGCAGTTTTCTACAAAATGAGTACAGAATAAACAGGGGTTTCAAAGTGGCAGGACAATGGACTGAAATATTAATTTGTTTCTTTCTATCTCTCATGTTGGCCTCTGGCCCCTTTTCATCACCATTTCAAATAGGTTCCTAGGCTTTGTCATTATGAGGCTTAGAGATTTGGGGAGCAAAGAAGCAGAGATTTCTTTTGTAAAAGGTAACTCCCACTGAATGGATAAAACTACGTGAGTTAGGGAGGGAGGCAAGAAGGAGAGGATAGGTTTTCCAACTGGGGAGTGGACAAAAGATTTGTGAATCCCATGAATTCCAGAGATCACCGTCCTGACCCTGTCCCCAGGAGGGGACAACCCCTGGGGGGGGCTGTGGGGCCCCAGCTTCCCCAAAGTCTCCCTTCTACAGGAATGGCAGATAGGTCCCTTTCGCAGACTTAAAATGAACCACGGGCTTGGGAGCACAGTTCTCTCGGCCACTGCCCATGAAAGGCAGAGACCAGTGCCCCCAGAGCCCTTCTCACTGGTGTTGGCAAAATACTGTGCTGTCCAAAAAATCCTGCAATGTAAAATGCTCTGCTGGCCTTTGTGGGAGAGGAGCTGGGAATTAGTATTATGCTGATTTAAAGACAGTATTATTTCTTGCTCCTCTGATTTTGCTTCCGCATTAGCATCAAACAGGTTTTTGATCTCTTCAGCCTCTTTCCAGGCTGGAAGTAATGCCAAGTCCTATTTCAGTACACGTGTTGCGAGTCTCTCTCTTGCTGGGCAGTTTTAATGGCAGGCATTGCTTAATTTGGATTAAAGAGTGAACTGATGTTATCTACAGAGATTGCTTTAGAACATTAGCTTTGTGAGGGGTGGGAGTTTTGCTCACTGTTGTCTCAATTTTTAAAACACTGTTTGGCCCATAGTATGCACTCAGCAAATATTTCTTAAATGATAGAATTTCTTCATTCTAAATGCTGTGTTTTGAAGGGTACTGAGGGGAATATAAAATGTTAGAACCGAGGCTTATCCCTTGAGCAGATGACAATGTATCAGAACATACATTCTCAACCAGGGTGATACAGTCCCCATCGGGCAAAAATTAGTGATTGAGGGAGAGGTGAGACACATCTCACTTTTTGTTTATAAATAAAAAAAATGCTTAGGTATAGACTGCATGCACATTGGATCTGTAGTACTAAAATTTCATCTGGAGGGGAACAGTTAGAAATTGCTCTAATTAAGGTGTCTAAAAATGGTCTCAGGGGAGGGGAGGCAATAAAAAAAGAGGCTGAGAAACAATGCTTCAGAGTGTCAGAGATTTTTGAGACCACTCTAACTTTCTTCGCTTTAATCTATAAATGGTTACTTCCGTCATTTAGGTATTGAACCATCTTGTTTGGAGCTCCCCTACCTGTAAAATGTGACAGAACAGAGCAGCACAGGTAAAGAGTAAACTCCTTAATGTAATATTTCACACCATCCTCATCTGGCACCTGCACACTTCTCCAGCCTCATCTCCTGCCAGTCTCCTTTTAGTCCACAGAAAACACAGTAGCAACTTCTCCAAACTCTTTCACTTACCAAGCCCTTGCAAATGTCCTTCCCTTGGCTAGTAATGTTCTTTCTAGCCCTTCTGTCCTTCTCTCCAGTCCTTTGGTTCTGGTTAGACATCCTTTCTGGGTCTGGGGTCCCTATCTGAGATCTCTTATACCCCATGTCCCTTTCTATGAGAGCATTTATCATGTGCACTTCAGTGATCAATTTACATTTATGTCCTTTCTTGCTAGACTTCAAATTCTTTGAGATCAGGAATAGTGTGTCACTCATTATTCAATCCTCATGGCCCAGTACATTGTATCTCCTTCCTTCCTTCCCTCCTTCCTTCCTCCCTCCCTCCCTCTTTCTTTCTCTTTTTCTTTCTTTCTTTCTTTCTTTCTTTCTTTCTTTCTTTCTTTCTTTCTTTCTTTCTTTCTTTCTTTCTTTCTTTCTTTTTCTTTCCTTCTTTCTTTCTTCTCTTTTCTCCTTCCTTCCTTCTTTATGTCTCTCTCTTCTCTTCTCTTCTCTTCTCTTCTCTTCTCTCTCTCTCTCTTTCTTTCTTTCGACAGAGAGAATCTTAAAGCAGGCATGCCAAGTGAGGAGCCTGATGTGGGGCTTGATCTCACAACCTTGAGATCATGACCTGAGCCAAAACCAAGAGTTGGATGCTTAACCAACTGAGCCATGCAGATGTCCCACACATCTAAATATGTGACTGTAAGAGCGAAAAAGAAATAAGCTAAACTAGAGATGGTTCAGAAAGCATGCATTCATACAAATAAAACAGTAATATCAAAGCTACTGTTTCCATATGCATTTGAGAAAGCACTTCATTGACATTATGTCCATTAATCCTCACTGGCGGTAGGCACTGTTAGCCCATTTCACAGTTGAGGACTCTGTTGCTCAGACATCCTGACACACCAACTCCAAAACAGAAGTCCTTCATCACCATGCTTCATATGGCACTGCTAAGCTCTAAATGTGTAGCCAGCCCTGTGCTGAATGTCAAGTAAGGAGGCATAAAGAGTCTTTCTTCTAGTCACTCCTAGGCTACTGGGGGGGGGAAAAAAAAACATGAGTAACACACATAATGGCAAGGATATGGGTATATAGGAACTTTCATATACCACTAGTGGGAACACAGCATAGGGCAGAACTTTGAGGAATGGTTTGACTGTGAAAAAGTTAAACCTAGAGTTACCATATGACCCAGAAATTCCACTCTTAGCTACTTGCCAAAGATGAATAAAAACACATGTTCACCCAAAGACTTGAATGTAAATGTTCACTGGAGTTAAATTCACCTTAACCTAAGAGTGGAAACAAGTATCTATTAACTGATGAACAGATGTATAAAATATTCTGTATCTGTGCAATAGAACAACGCTCAGCAATGAAAAGGATTAAATGCTGGCACATGTGACAACATGGATAAGCCTCAAAAACATTATGCCAAGAGAAAGAAGTCAGACACAAAAGACCACATACAGTATGACTTTGTTTCTATATAACACCCAGTGAAGCAAACTGATGTGGAATGTAGATGAGTGGTTGTCTGAGACTGGCAGTGAAGAGTGACCAGAAGTAGGCCTGACAAATTTATTGAGGTGACAGAAATGCTCCCAAATTGGATTGTGGTCATAGTTGTGTAAGTCAGTAAATTCACTAAAAATCATTGAAATGTATATTTAAAAGGGTGAATCTTACAGTATGTAAATTTAACAAAGTTGTTTTAAAAAAAGGAGTAACAGACATGTAAAAGTGTTCATAGAAAAGATGAATCTAGTTCTGGAGACCTGGTGTCACATGCTGTGGAATTCCCAAAATCTTCAAAGAGAAGCGGTTTAGAGATGTGTGCTAGGGAAAAGAGCAGGTTAGCAACAATACCAGTATGAGCCAACCCTATTATTTTCCTCTACCCAGTATGGAGTTGCTAAAGATACAGGTTGGACTTGTATGTACTAAAGATGGGGGCAGCCCGGTGGCTCAGCGGTTTAGCACCGCCTTCGGCCCAGGGTGTGATCCTGGAGACCCAGGATCGAGTCCTATGTCAGGCTTCCTGCATGGAGCCTGTTTCTCCCTCTTCCTGTGTCTCCGTCTCTGTCTCTCATGAATAAATAAATAAAATCTTTAAAAATAATAATTAATAAATAAAGATGGTCCTGATGTAGTAAGGATACATCAAGGACCAAGCGCAGGGTAGGAGGAGTGGCATAAAGGAAGATAGAGCTGAATTAAACACAGGACCTGTTTCTGTAGTCAAGGCAATTACACTGTGGGCTAGGTCATAGTGGTAGCTAGTGATCTTTTCCAGAGAGCATTAATAATGGGACCAGTCAACAGTGCTGGATGATTAAAACAGCAGCAAAAGAGAAGACCAGATGACCCCTCAATGTCTAGGTCACAGCTTCTGATTCTTTGGGTCAGATGCTATATAATCTCAACTTCATCCATATTCCCTTTCTTGTAAAGGAATGATATTAATTTATCATATAGTTTTTCTTTCTTCTCCTTATTACTGCCAAGTTACCATAAAAGCTGGAAGTTCATAGATTGGTTAGAATATTATGTGTGTGTGTGTGTGTGTGTGTGTGTGTGTGTGTGAGAGAGAGAGAGAGAGAGAGAGAGAAGAGGAGAGGATGTGAGGAAGGAAAGGGAGAGAGGGGGAGGGGGAAAGGCCAGGGGGAGAAAGAAGGAGAGGGGGAGAAACAGGGAAGGAGACAGAGAGGGAGGGAGAAAGAGAGAAGGAGGGAGAAAGAAGCAGAGGAGACAGGGAGAGAGAAGGCAGGATATAAGACATACAAAGCTGTCAAATTGCCTTGGTGCCTCAAGGGTAAGAATTGTGGGTAAGAATTGTGATTTCTCACATTTTATAACATCTCATAAAGTTTCTTTTAATGATATATAGATCCAAGGCTATGGTATCTGAAGCATTCAATATTTCCCGGTTGCCAGTAGTAATACATGGATGGACATTCTTTGCTGTATACTTTTTCTGGAGGTGAGTTAATCAGCAGGGGGGGGGGGGGAGGGGGCTCATCCCACACACATACACACAGTGAATAAGACTAATTCTTTTTATTTTCAAATTTCTTTATTCCTACTTGTCTTTTGGGACATACCTACCAGTTTCTTTGGGAAACCCTCCTTGATTCTCTTCAATTCTTTAGAAATAAGCCTTCCTCAGTAACTGGAACATACAGACACTGACACACACAGAGCTTTTCAGTACAGGACTAAAAGTATGAGTTCTGCTATCAGAATGCACGGGTTAAATGCTAGTTCTTCCACTTAGCTTATTGATGGCCTTTCTGCATCTCACTCTTATAGAGCCAAGATAATTAGCTCCTCTAAATTGAGGATTAAATCAGACAAATCACGTGTATTGTTCAGGAGAGGTTAGGTTACATCATGGTGACAACAACAAAATTCTCAGTGGCTTCAAACAACAAAGATTCATTTCTCACCCAAGCTATAAGTCCACAGAGGCATAACAGTGAAGTCAGCCAGGGATACCAGATGATCGAGCAGCCATGATTTTAAAACTGTGCTGTTCTCTGTCTTTGGGTACATGTAGGATTATATTTCCCCACCCACTTATGATGGTTTGGGCCGTGAGATTTGTTGTAGCTCGTGAAATGTGAGCATAATTCAATTCTGAGCAGATGCTGGAACAGCCAAGGCATGCTTGACCATGTTCTATTTTTTTTTTCTCTCTCTCTAGATTGAAAGCTTCTAGCAGGCAAGGGCAGTATTTTAACTGTCTTTTTATCCTAGTCACCTGTCATAATCCTTACACAGAGTAGATAGACAGTAAATTTTGACTGACTGGATGAAGAGTCTTCTGTCAGCCACAAAGAACTGTGAGCATTGTTCCCAAATGAAGTCAGGTCTGGAAGAAAAGTCAAACAGCCCTAGCTAGATACCAGCTACCCAGACCAGTATGGTGCTTGCTAGCCATCCAGGAAAACAGCTAGATCACCATGGGGATTGTTGTGTGCCTCTAGATATTAATTAAAGAGCATCCTTCAAGAATGTTTGCAAGGAAATGTTAGCACATCTTATGGAATCCTAATATTGTAGTACTTGGGTTCTGGTCTTGAGCCCTCTGCTAGCTCTCCAAGCAAACATGGATAAGCTGGTTTCCTCCAAGTTCATGATGGGTAGTTGGACAACATAAGCATTAAAATCTCCTCCACTTAAAAAAAAGTCCTGTGTTATGATGCGCAGGAAACGGGATGCTGTCTGGCCAACAACAAATCACAGCTGTCACTGCGAACTGGTGCCCAAGACTCTGAGAAGCTGCAATTAGGGCATCTTGTATGATTTCCTTTTTGGCAAGGAAATTCTTGCAAAAACTCTTACAAATTACTCCCACCCTGTTTTGGGGAGGATTTAGGCATGAAAACTACTGCCAGCACATCGTTCTGAAACAGAAACTTGTAAGCAACCTTTAAAAAAGTGATCTCAATGGAGAATTTATCGATTGTTTGAAAGGTAAAAAATGAGAGATGGATAATAAAGCACAGGTTGCTACATCCCTGTCCCCGGTGAAATATGTGAGCTTATGAATCCTGAGCTATTGTTGATAAAGGAGGGGGCTCATTTATCTTAAGCAGACGCATAAAAGGAAATAAGTGAAATATGATTAGGCCTATGCCAAATGTTCAGATGAAATTCCTGCCACGGCAATCCCTGCTGCTCCGTGAGCACTTCCCACCATCAAAGCCCGATTAAGATGCTGGCCTGAGTGATATTTAAAATGCATGCTGCGAAAATCCCTCCCAAAATAGATTCTTCCATCAGGGTATCCACCATGAGGGAGCTACCTGTCCTGCCTTCTCTCTACTTCATTAGGAAAAGTTGTCAGTTGTACACGACAGTATCTTTTATGAGACTTCAAGTTACAGCTTCAAAGGACCCAGGGCCTTTTTGATACTTGTGAGAAAGGTTCTGAGGATAAGTTCAGAAAAACAAAGGCAGGTATGTGCACTCCAGGCACTGGAGCTGTCTTACCTATTAATTTGGCCCTCTGTTCAAGTTTTGATGTCCAAATTGGCTTTCTGAAGGATGGTACCACATATACTCTGCTCTTTTCAGATGTCTTACCAACTTCCACAATTACCTTTAGCCTTAAACTAACAAGAAAAAGCAGTGGTCTAGAGGTGATATCTGTTGCTGCCTCCCTCATGTGTACCCCTAAGGCCTTATATTCTTCCCACATTTTATGCATGTATTCTCAAAAGAGTAGAACAACTAAACACAGCACAGGGAATCACGGAACCCTTGGAAAATCCTGTCTGCTCAGAGAACAAAGGCAGGTACTTGTTTCTTTTTACTGGAGCATTACCCAGCTAGAGCCAGGAAGTACTGGGAAGAAGGAGGCAGTGCAAGAAGCTGTGTGGGGGGATGTACTTTTGACAGGATGTTCAAGAAGTTGTCTCTGAGCAAAAACCCAGATGAAGTCAGGGAGCGAGTCACAGGACGATCCAAGGCAAGGGGGACCAGTGTGGCCCAATAATTTAGATATATTCCAATAAGACTTTCATGAAAGTATTAAACCCAACTTTGATAAGCTCACTACCTCAGAATTAATTCCAAAAATAATTTTCTAATAAAGAACTTGTTGATAATAGATTCTGTGATTTTGTTCAACTTAAAAAATGTTTTGGAATGCACTCCCTTATTCCTTTGCCTGTCTAAATTTCAGAGAGCACAATGAACATGACCATGGGTTTTGTAATCTAAAAGACCTATTTGGGGGTTCAGATCACTTACTAGTCATTGGACCTTCCCTGAGCCTTTTAATTCTGTGAAATGGAGATCAGGGTATCCCTTTTTGAGGACTGTGTGTGTGTGTGTGTGTGTGTGCGTGCATGTGCATGCATTTGATCTGCTCAGCACAGTGCCTGGCACACTGTAAATAATCAATAATGCCCTCTACTGAACCACCCCCAGCCCATCCCCTAGCTCCCACATCCACTTCCTCCTTCCTTTTCTGACTACCTTCTCTGATTTATGGCAGTCACACTCTGCCACACACAATTTAGCACTTAGTTGATTTGATATGCTTTGAGAGGCTTGTGCAAGAAGAAGGAGAAAGAGGGTCAATGGTAGAACTGCCAATGTCGAGTGGATGGAAAATGAAGGAGGTGAGGGACAGGATGAAGAAGCAAAAAAAGTTTGCTGCTGAATTTGAAGAAAGGGAAGGGATTAGCATTCACTCAGTGTTGCCCAGCTAGCAATGAGGGAGGGAAGGAAAGGAGAAGGGGTGTTCTACGGCTTGCCAGAATTGGGAGTGCTTCCCTCTCTGGACAAGACAGTACTTGAATAATTTTAACTGCAAATAATCAAATCATCAAATAATAAGACACTGAAATTGGCTAAAAGATCCATTTACTTCTTATTCCCTTTGAATCATCATGTAGATATTATCCATATCCCTCCATCCATATCTGAAGAAGGGAATCCTTAAAGTCTAAACAGCTTCAGAGACCAAGAACTATGATAATTCTCTGGGCAAGAATAGCAGAGAGCAGAGGAGATTAAAAACCCATAGCAAACTGAATCACAACCATTCTTTAAACCTTATATAGGAGAGTAGTTGTGACAGTTAATTTTATACAACTTGATTGGGCTGTGGGGTGACCAGATAGCTATTTAGTCAAACTTTATTCTGGGTGTATCTGTGAGAGGGCTTCTGTATGCAATTAGCGTTTGAAGTGCAACACCAAGTAAAGCAGAATGTTCTCCCTAAGGTGGATAGGCCTCTTCTAATCAGGTGAGGGCCTGAACAGAGCAAAAAGGCTCACCGCTCTCTCAAGGAAGGGGGAGTTTTTTCAAATTCAGATGGTAACACTGGCTCTTCCTGAATCTCCAGCCTTCTTGCCTTTAGAGTGGAACTTGAAATATCAGGATCTCAAGCCTTAGGACTCAGATGGAAACTACATCATTGACTCTCCTGGGTCTCCAGCTTGCTAACTGCAGATCTTGGGACTAGTCAGTCTCCATTGTTGTGTGAGCCAATTCCTTATAATAAAATCTCCTTCTATATACACATACATACACGCAAATGTGCACACAGCCTATTGTTTGTTTCTCTGGAGAACATGGACTAATATAGAAATAGAGAAGCTTATCCCTAAATTCAGATTATTCAAGTGTCACAACAAAGCACGTAAGCATGACTTGGAATTAAAAGTAACCTTCAAAAAGAATTCATCCATGTTATATAATCTCTACCTGCACACTCACCTCTTAAAGATGGAGCCACTCTCTTGGAGAGGACATAAGACCTTCTTAGCCCTTGCATGGGAACAATAGCCACCACTGTCCCTTCTCCTTTCCATAAGAGGGAAACCCCATTATGTGACACTATCAGGAGTTCTCAAGCACCAAGTTAGAACTTTACCATGGATCTTTCCCAGAATTGGATGCCAGGATCAAGACGACAATATAGTCAGGTAAGAATGAGCAATGTCGCAACAACAAAGAGCTCAGGGTAATCTTGACCTTGATGGGAATGGGACTTCCACAGGTACTAAGAAATTAACTACTTAATATAATGTAAACTTGTTGGGCATTGTTTATCAGAGTTTATATTTATGGCAGTCATCTAGAAGTTGGAAGCAAAGTGCTTCTTGATCTGTGTGGATTCAACGTGCTTATACAAGAGTCTTGAGAGATTTGCCTTTTGTTATTAATGGCTCTCTGTAAGCTTTGATTATAAGAAAGACATAGTAAGATTCACTTTTCCTGCATTCTCTGTAACACAAGTTGTGTCTGAGAGGTCAGCAAGAAAGCATCCTCCCTTGTACTCAAAACACAGGAAGAAAGAGATGCCTAAGATGAGTAGAAAGAATACAGCATCCCTCAGGTCACAACTAAAAGATACAATGGAAAGATCTAACGTCAACTGGAAAATGTTCATCTGAAGTGCACTTCTGGTTTTCAGGAACCTCAGATACAAAGCAATATGGTGAGGACTTCTTACACTTGTAAAACTCTTTATATTAAACAAAACAAAAGAACTTGTTCCCAAAGGTTATGTGGCAGATATTCCTCATTTACTTTACTAGCACTTTCAATTTTGGCTCAAATCCTATTATTCAGGAGATATGAATTGGCCAGTGGGAACATTTCCAGCAACAATATTTCAGAATTAAAATCTAATTTAACCAAGATGACCCTGGAAATTACCAAGCTCAGGTAAAAGGAAACCTTTTAACATAAACGGCCATGCGTTATTCATTCCATCCAGAGGGTGCTGGGAAAACTCGCCAATCATTTTTTTTTTTTTATCATCTAAGCCACCTTTCTCATCAAACAATACCCTGTAATGGGCAAGCTTTAAAAAAATGGATATGTCACCATTACTGATGTAAGTGTAAGAATAAGACCGGGTCCAGGAAACACAAAAAAAGCCATTTCGGAGTGGCTGAGTAAGAGGGGAGTATGAATAGTTCAAAAAAAATGCACAGTCTAACAAGTAATTATACAATGAAGGTATTAGTTTATGGAATAACTCAATGCCTTCTTCCTTAACTTCAGATTTAAAAATGTCTTTTTCTTTTTTTAACAGAGAAGCATAGTAGCAGCTGGAGTATCCCCAGACCCTTACTTGTATGCCAGTTCTACTCTTTTATTACCTGTGTGACTTTGGGCAGGTCACTTGTTCTTTTGCACCTCAGTTCCTCTTCCATAAAATATGAACATGTTGCCTAGGTGGATGGGTATAAGCACTCAACAACATATTTAAGTTGCTTGGTAAAGAAAGTGGAAAGCTGTGGGTGCTTTGTAAATGTTATTTCTTTTTCAGTTAAAAGTAGAAAGAGATTTGGCCTTAACATGCTCTGTCTTTTTAGGAAGAAAAAAAAAAGCTTTCTGTTAAGGTTAGAGATTTTTAAGGCTAGGATTATTTCAGGTTTTCCCTTTCTATCATAATAACGTCATGCACTAGAGAATGAGTTCTTTAGTGGATCCAGACTAAAGCCTATGGAGTTATTTCCCTTAGGGCCAGGTCTGACATGTGGGACTCACCAGAGTTAGTTTCTGTATATTACAAAGACCTAGCTTTTGGGATGTCAATTTCAGACTGGTGGATGCATTCACAAATTTTCTTTCTGTTGCCTTAGATTTAAGCTTCAGATCCTGAAACACATAACATCTAGGTCCAGATGGCCATTCTAACTAGCATCAAGTTATCCTCTCTTCCACCTGGATTTAGCTCCAAAGTCTAAGTTACAGTGCAATGTCACTTATCTAAGCTCTGTCCCTAGGTTGATAAGAATGTTAGCAGAGATGCCCCAAAGCTCACTGTAATCTCCTGGGTGATGCCAATTTCACAATTTTGAAATAGAGAAACACTATTATGAACAGCAGGGCTTTACTGAAATCCCATACCTAGAAATGTGCTTGCTCTATTAGTTGTTTCAAAAAACAAAAGTACCATCAAAACTAGGCATGGGAAACAAAGTGGTTGGCCTGGCAGGTAGAGAAGAGTGCCTTCCAGTTCAAATCGATGAGGTGGCATGTGGATTTTATTTTGAGAGTCACAGCATACTTTATTCACTAAACAGCACATACTAGGTGCCAGGCTAGGTACAAAGGCTGCTTCTCTCAAGAAAGAGGTTAAAAAAATTACTGAAGAAAAGAAAGAACCTGAATTTCCCCTGAGGTTGACTCCATATATAGATGAAACTGTGGAATTCCTGAACTTCTCTCTCCCTTTGCTTATGCATGCACAAGGACAAAAGAGACATAACATATGAACAACCTTTGTGAGCAGTAGGAGTCAGTAAGCATTTAAGATGGGCATACTGTGTCAACTGCAATTTGTATCAGTTCCTTCTCCTCAACCTCAGGGTGACTCCTTTCACAGTCAGACATTTAAGATTTGTTGTCTTCTAAAAATGTCACAGTCTGATTCCTGTTAAATATCAAGCAGGCATAAAAGAAAAGAAACTCTTCTGTCTAAGGCAAGCCCATGATCTTGGGGACTCCAAGGCAAAGTCAGAAGGACCAAAGTCTACTGCTGCCACACTGCTTATCCTCTGAATACATCAAATAGATCCAAGCACAGGGTCTTTGTGCTTGCTGTTCCCTCTGCCTGGAATGCTCTTCCCCAAGTTCTCTGCACAGCTGGCTTCTTTGTTTAATTTGGGTCTCTGCTCAAACATCTTCCTCATGAGGCCTTCCCTGACCAGGCTATCTAAAATAGCACCCTTGCTCTATCTATGCCAGTCCACTCCTCAATATCTAATGTTTGTTTTGCTCATGTGTATATGGTTGGTACCCCATCTAGATCACAGCTCCATGGAGAGAAAGACATTGCTTCACTTACTACTGGAATAATACCTAACACAGAGTAGGAGGTCAATACATAATTTTTCAAAGTAAATGTGTTATCCTTGACAAAACAGTAAAGCCAAGTCATTTTTTCTCCTTTATAAACTGAAATAATATCTAACATCATAAAATTTTGCAAATTAATTAATATACTTTGTAAAACTACCCAAGAAACCATAAAATGCACTGAAATGTTAGTAATTTCTATTATCCTCATTACCATGAACTAGCTCTTCCATCAAAGCACCAGGTAGTGATGGATTTTGAAGCTGTGGCCTGATTTATAAACTTGTCCCAAGTGTGGGTGAGCTCCTTGAAAGTAGTGATAATATGTCATTGTTTTTTCTTTAGGCCTGACTTACAGTAGACACAATAAATTCTTGTTGGATAAATGGAGGGATAGAGTAAATAAAGTGCCTTAGCAAAGGAAAGGAGATGGGGCCAAATGTCCAGTTTTGACTCATAAAACTAAGGATGAAGACAACACAGTGGCTAGGGTATTAGACTAGTACCCTGAAGAGTATTAGGACTGGACCCTGGTCCAGAGGTACAAGCTGAATCACTGGCCCCAAATCAATAAAACTGTCATGATTAATCAAATCTTCATAAATAGGAGGTCAAACCTGAGCTGTGAATCTACTCTGTTAGATGAATACAGATATAAGGCCTTAGGGAGAGACAGGAATTCCTGAACCTAAGTACAGTCAGCCCAAGGCCTAAAGCCATCAGTAGGGGCATGGAAATAAATAAGGATGCTATAGGATGGAAATAAATAAGCTGCTATAACTGGGATTACCAATATGCAGTCAGAAATGGCAGTGGTTTCAGCCATGGGTGGGTCTAGGCATCACAGAACTGATGCAGGAAAATGCACATCTCTCTGACCACTTTTACTTCTCATGTTTTGTGAAATCCATAGGAAATCGGACAGACCCACTGAGGCAAATAACACATAGTCAGTGATTCTGTTTCATAAAGATAGATGAGATCAGAAATTAAGTCAACATATATATATATATAGACACAAAACTAAAGCAATTCAGAACCAGAAGAAACATTGGAGGTCATAGAACCCAACCTTGCCATTTAACAGAAAAGGAAATTGGAGCACTGGGTCTACCATAACTTGTTCACAGTCACCCAAGGAGTTAGTGCCAGGACTGGAATCAAGATTTAAGTCTCCTGACTCCTCATCCAGTGCTCTTTCCACTTTTCCAGTCCGTTAGTACTGAACAATGACTCAGTCAGCCAGACCCTTTGAAAGTGACCATGGAAAAGAATGATCCAGAATGTCAAGCAATGAATTAAACTAGGGCCTTTCCCTCACTCTAGACTTGTGTTTTCAGAAACCCAGACATCTAAGTCATCAAGAACATCCCAGACATAAAGATCTCAACATTCCTCCAATAATTTTAAACTTACTTTAAAGCCAGGAGGCCCCTTAGCAATCATTAACTACAATTCCCTAATTTTATAGATGATGAGTTGAGCCTTAGAGACGTTAGTTTCTCAGTAGCATACATCCTGTTAAAATGACCCAATGCTTTCCTAAAATGATTCTTACTCTATTCTACATAGTTGGTCTCGACTGTCTCAACCCTGGAATGGGTCCCAGGGATGCTTTGAAAAAAAGCTCTGTCATTCTCATCAAATCAAATGGACATGCTTGCAGAAAATGATACAGTGGAAGCAAGGGCACTTAGCATCTAGAAAAACACTCTCAAGGTGATGTCATTTGCTTTATAACAACTGAAAAACAATTTTATATTTTATCTGACATATGAAACACACCTAGGTCAAATGTATTTCCCCAAACCAGTATTTAATATGGGGCACAAGGCATTGGGGAGACTGGCCCAGGGCCTGACATAGAGTAGACAATAAATTCTTCTTGGATGGATGGATAAGTGGGTGAACAGAGTAAGTAAAAGGCCTATGGTAGAGATAGAAAAGAAAAGTAAATGGGCCCAAGTGTATAGCTTTGATTCATGAAGCTTGTAATTAAAACAAAACACTAAGGGAAAAACACACTAGGTTAAGGTAACAAAGACCCCAAATCAGACACCTTGCATAGTGCCCCCAACCAGGGATTCAAGCTTTATAAACCCTTAATTCAAATGAAGAACTAAGGTCTGTAATATAACAACTGATATGGTACATGGAAGAGAGGGGGAACAAAGGAAAAACCTTGCTAGAGTAAATCTAACCCTTACATTTAGTAAGCGAATAGGCTCTGAAAGTCACTTTGGACCAGATTTTCTGAAATCACTTTAAGTTGCCTTGGGCTGTAGAATTTTGGACAAGGAAGCAATCTTGTCCAAAAGTGTTCTAATATTTGAATATATAAATTGTACCTGGTAGCCATAAGACTAAGATTTTGAAACAAAATCCAGTTAGTGGGGTAAATTAGTGTGGACTGTTCAGAAGGCCTGGGTAGGCCAGCTAAACAATGATGACAAGCATGGATGCCTAATTGGCTGAGATGATCCTGGAAGAGCTGGTTTGCATCAAATTCTAGAGGCCACCCACAACAAACGTGGTTACAAATGTTAGTAAGACTCCAGGCAAAAACTTGTACGTATTATACAAATTTAGTTGTCACTGATGGCTTGTAAAACATTACTCAAGATACAAACACTTCTAGCCCAAGTTTTTATGCACTTATCCATTTGCTTAGTGGCATTACCTTTTCCCCAGTCATTCTCCTTTCTGGAAAATTCCCCTCCTCTTTCCCTGCATATATCCCTTCGACTAGCCCACCATACCCAAATCACAGTACTCTTCTTGCCTTTTCATTCCCACCCTATTTTACTCCTATGAAAATCAAAGGAAAGAGAATGGCTTCTATGACAAGCTCATCCACTGACTATGGTATGGCCCTATATGAATGGTTCTCAACCAGGGGTAATTTTGCTCCCCAAATAGAAATTTGGCAGTGTCTGGAAACATTCTGGATTGTCACAATTGGGGAAGGGGTCCTTAATGTAGAATTAATGGTATCTAGTAGATACCATTAGAGGCCAGAGTTGCCATTGAATAGCTGAGATGTATAGAACAGCCCCCAACAATAAAGAATTATTTGGTTCAAAATGTCCAAAGTTCTGAGGTTGAGAAACCCTGTCCTAGATGATTCAAATATTGCTAAGTCTCAGGTTTCTACCTGACCAAAAAAGATAATACTTGTTCTTCCTAACTCGCCCTCTTGCATGGAGCACAGATTGGTAATGTGCGTAATGTGTTTTGAAAAGTACTTTATAAATGTTACTTTTTTGTTTTTTTACCTCTTAATACTTTCTCAGATTATTCAAGGAGGCTTGTAAGGTGCTTATAATCTTACTCATTTACAATAGAATCTTTGTACTTTGACTTTAGAGAGGTCCTTTATTTTAAAGAGAACAAAGAGTAGAGCTCTTTATTTATCAAAGCCTACTGAGCAAGCATTACCATCCCTGTTTTTGTGATAAAAGAATTGGCAGAAGGAATACCTGACCCTTTCCACAGGAAAAAAGAAACAAACAGCAACAATAGGAGTCAGAGTTACTTTGTTCATTGATTCAATAATTATTTGATATTAATATGTGTAAAATAGTAACAATAATATAATGAAAAATATTATTATCAATCCCTTACAATATCCCAGACAATGAGATAAATGCTTTATACACACTGACTGGTTATCACGACAACCCCTGAGGTAGGTCGTATTATTATCCACATATGTGAAAGATAAAATTAAGTCTTGGAAGCAAACTATTTGCCCAAGGGCAAATAACCAGTAAATGGTGAGGTTTGGATTGAAATCAAGCCCTATCTGACTTGAATAGCTGTGCTGGTAAACCCTATGCCACATTGTGCTTGGCACCAAATGTGCATCCTAGGGGTTCAGAGAAAAAGAATAAAAATATCAATCAGATACGGATGCTAGCAGTTTCCTAGAGGAGATCAAAGGCAAACACAAGGGAGAGAGTAATAAGTGTCAAAGATGTACCAATGACCTTCCAAAAAGAGATTCTAAAATTTAGAACTTGAGATATATGGATTCAAAGTACTCAAATCGGTACTTTTTAGGAAGAAAATAAAGTGATGGAAAGGAGGTACCCAGGCAAGCTGGGTTCCTCAAGTGGACATCAATGCTTTGGTATTTTTAGTACTTATAGAATGGTTCTAAACTTTGAAAGTCTATCCTATACTGATCAGAACAATATAATGATAAGCTCAGAGTCTCTGGTCACCTTCCCAGTGGTTAAATTTCTTCTGCTACAATTAGAGATCATACACTCTATCAAGTATGTCAAATGTGGCTGGCCATGTGTGATGCCACCCCTCTGCTGAAATGCAGATCAAATGTCATAAATAGGCCACAGCACCTTTTCCTGTGTTGTTTGGAAAAGCCTCAGAGTCCTTCTTAACCCTCTGCCCCAGTCCTTAATGTAGACGAATGGCACATGAAATAAACCTATGTCACCTCTCTAGGGCTCTTCTATCTGTATGCTATACTCACTTACAAAACATATTTGTAGGTAGGGTATAAATTACATCAGATAAAGCAAGAGGTCTGTACCACATGGAGTGGCATGGAGTCCCTGAAACATGACAGTTAAAATTAGGTGAAAAAAGATCCAAATGCTAAAGAAGATGTGAGATACACATCCACACACACATACACACACTCACACACACTGGAATATTAGTCATAAAAAAGAATGAAATCTTGCCATTTTCAGCAACATGGATGGATATAGAGAGTATAAAGGTAAGTGAAATAAGTCAGTCAGAGAAAGACAAATTAATATGATTTCATTCATACATGGAATTTAAGAAACAAAACAGATGAATAGGGGGGGGAAATGAGAGATCAACAAAAATCCAGACTCTTAACTACAGAGAACAAATGGGTTACTGGGGAGGGAGGAAGGAGAGATGGGTTAAATATGTGATGAGTGCTGAGTAATACATGGAATTGCTGAATCACTATAGAACATTATTTGTTAACTACACTGGAATTAAAATTTAAAAAAAATTAAAAAGAAAGGTAGCCTGCAAAGTATTTACAAAATCGTATCTGATGCATGCTAGTTTTTCTAATGCATAGTACAATAAACTGACTAAAATTCAAGAAAAAAGATCCATATCTTTCTATCAGAGGATGATTTCCTGTTAAACCTAAGAGGTTACTAAAACTAAAAACTGGATTTACCTCTCAGTTCCCTGGCAGTCATGGCAAAAAGGGAAATACTGCTAGAGAATATCACTGCCGTTTTCTTAAAAAGGGTCATAATTACATTTTTTTTATTCTTAGAGGACACTGCATCACACAATGCTGCTGCATGGCTCCTTATTTAAGGCTCACTGAGTAACTGTTAATAAAGGGCATGTGTTTTAGAAAGTAGCATTTGAGGTGACTTGAACAAAAGAGATAGACTCAGGGCAGTTGCATTATGACATGTGTTTTTGGCCATGAGGAGGCCATCTTTGAGAGTGTGTATATGGCTCACTTCAAACTCATTCCTAATAGTGGAAAAAATAGCTATAGAACTTGCTTTTGGAAGGTAGGCCTATAGATCAAGGAATATTTTTAGACACTTAACACCTGATACAATGCTCTTTCTGATGGACAAGAGTGATGTTAATTTCTAAGGTCGATGCATAAAATGAGATTAAGTCAAGAAATAAAAATTGCTTGGTCACCTGGGTGGATCAGTCAGTTAAGTCACTGCCTTTGGCCTAAGTCACGGAGCCCCTGCTTCTTCCTCTCCTCTCTGCTTATGCTCTCTTTCAGTCTCTCTCAAATAAATAAGTAAAATTAAAATCTTACAATAAATAAATAATTATTACTCTTAGAAACTTCCTTAGTTGCTGGGTGCCTGGGTGGCGCAGTACATTAAGCATCTGACTCTTGGTTTCAGCTCAGGTCATGATCTTGGGGTCCTGGGATGAAGCCCTACATCAAGCTCTGAACTCAATAAGGAGTCTGCTTAAGTTCTCTTTCCCTCTCCTTCTGCCCCTCTCCCTGAGCTCCCTCTCTAAAATAAATAAATATTTTAAAAAAGAAAATTTCCTCAGTAGTCCATAAAGTAAAATATGGTATGCATAATATTTGTTTATGACCTTATACAATATGTGCATATAAATATAGGATGCCGGGGTGGCTCAGTGGTTGAGCATCTGCCTTCGGCTCAGGGAGTGATCCCAGGGTCCTGGGATCAAGTCCCACATCGGGCTCCCTGCATGGAGCCTGCTTCTCTCTCTGCCTATGTCTCTGCCTGCCTCTCTCTGTGTCTCTCATGAATAAATAAAATCTTTAAAAAAAATAGGATGCCTACTACAGTGTATAATATAAATATTACATAAAATATTTAGATTGTTTTTAATTACATGAGAGTCTGAATAATTAATGTGAGTTAAAAGTACATGTGAAATAACTTCTCTGTATAGATAGGTCTAAATCAGTGTTGTCCAACAGAAACATACAAGCCATATATGTAATAAAAATTTTTGGAATAGCTACTTTAAAAAGTAAAAAGAAACAGGTAAAATAAAACATTTAATTTAATCTAATATAGCCAAACTTATCATTTTGTGATGTAACCAGACTAAAAAATATGAAATATTCGAGGGTTTTTTTTTTTGTATTAAGACTTCAAAATCTGGTGTATATTTTATACTTATAGCACATCTAGATGTGGAGAAGTCATACTTCAAGCACTCCAGAGCTTCACATGTGGCCACTGGATACCATATTTACCATATCAACACAGATTTAAGCCTTTTCTACCTTTGGCATTTTTCTCCTGAGATTTTAATTAATAAAAACTTCCAGCAAGAACCCAAATCACTGTGGGCTAAGGTGATCTGCACAGCTTCCTCCTTCACCTCATGGCACTTGGAGGCTAAGACTCAATCCCCTGGAGTTGATCTTGTCTCAAAGACTGATATTCAGTGCCAGCAGCTGTTCTGATCTCCCCAATTCAACACCTCATTAAAGCCTAGGGGGTGAAACTGCGGTGGCCAAGCTTAGAAGTAAGAAGACGGAAGTGTCTCCTTCAAGAGGCCTGGGACCAGATGGCTTGCTCTGTGGGTTGTGCTGGTTTGAGTCCCAGATGCAGTGCCTCCAGCAGGGAGCCCAAGGAGGTGGTATGTGATAAGTCAGGGTTAATAAGGCAGAAGAACGCCTAGGCTTCTTCACAGACTTCCTGGTAGAGGCCAAGGGGAGCAGAGAAAGCTGACCTTGGGGCCCCACCCTGGGTTCTGTGCCTCTTACCTCAGGTTCTCTGTAACAGGTGCCTCTTTAGCAGTGTCTACTCTGATTTGCCTTTGGAACAGATCTGAGACTAACTGTAGAAACATTTCTACCTTCTTCTGCCCTAAATTCCTGTGGGGGCAGCTACTATTATTATCTCCCTCTTCTGACAGATACAGACAAGAAACCCCCAGGCTTGTGTATATCAAGAGATATAAAATAGCAAAATTTCAAAGTAGGTGCGCCTGTGGGCTATTTTGGGCCAGCAGATGTAGTTTTTTTGGATGCACCTAGAGTTTTAAATTAAAAAAAAAAAAACAAATAAATAAAACAAAAATTAAGGCATTTGAATTGTGAGTTCCTTTGTAAATCACAAGATTTAGCATCAAGGCCCCATATTTCTACATGATTACAATTGGCTGAGCCTAAGTAGTCCCTTTCCTCTTCACACAAGAAGTCCAGGTCCAGAGCATCACAAACCCCTGAGCCCCCAACAGTGTTACCCCCTGTCTATTTATTCATTCTGCTAGATTTGCCAGTCCTGCTAGATTTTTGATTTTGAGGCCTTAGCTTGGTGCATTACACTTTAAAGGTATGTGCATTTTTTAAATGGAAGAAACTTAAGCTACAGAAATAAAGGTCCATAGTGGAATTTCAAACACCAATGCTCTAGGGGAAAGAAAAATATCTCAAACACCAATACTCTAGGGGAAAGAAAAAATATTCCTTCTCTAGACTTTGATACCGTGGGCATTATTTCCATTTTCTTCTCAACATTAGGGAATCCATCCTAGTATGTTCTCAATGTATCAGATGACAAAACCAATGCCCAGAGAGATTGAGAACTAGGTTCAAAACCATGATCACATAAACTGTTAGTAAGTGGGTTGGATTTAGCTATCTGAGCCATCTTTCTATTACTTTATAGTGTTCCTCTCACTCAATTCTTGGGAAATAGTGTGATCTTTTGCCTACATAGTGTTCCATAGGAATAGCCGTTGAAAGTAATACAATCTGAATGTTAATCTGATGGGCCTCTTAAAACCTTAAGCAAGTTCTTTAATCTCTTGAGAATCGGAATTTTCTAAATGCACCACACATTTTCAGCAGTGGAAATTGCCTGGTAAGTGAAATACTCAGCATTATTCCTGGGGAAGAGTTGAGTTTCAGAAAATGTTGATTTCCATCTCCCCAAATCTAGTTAACTAAATAAGCTATTAAAGCACTGAACACTTGTGTTCGCAGTCATGCAAGGTGAATAGATTTGACTCCTTTTCCAGTTCCAAGGGAAGAACCTGATGGACTCAAGCCCATCAAAATCATCTGATTCCCCTTGCACAGTGCTTGGCTTAGGTTAGGTATGAGGAATAAGTTGGTCCAACCAGAGTGAAGTTCTGTTTTTTTTTTTTTTTTTTGATATGGGATGAGGGGAGAGAAGCTATTTTTATATGCTCTGGATGTGTAGTACACAACTGAAACAGCTGCTGCCATTTTACTTCCATGAGTGAAACCATTTGAGGATAAGACAACTTCAAGTTTCTACAAAACCAAAGGAGTCCCAGAAAAAAATAGAATCAAACCTCCCATTAAAGCCTCAGTTTCTTTGGACTTTTATATTATCTACCAGCTAAGAGCATTGTGTCTCATCCATGCACAGCTGTTACATATAGTTGAAAGCACTCTTAGGATGCTTTTAATTTATTTAAGTCCAAAATGATGACTAGTAGGCAACTCTTGGAATCAAGGGAGCATGGTCACCAGAGTACTACTATTGACTAGTCAGTGTATTAGTAATGGCAACTTGTCTAGCCTGTGTTTCAGCCATCCCAGTGGGGATGATGGGGGAACATGAGGCAGGGCAGCTGGAGGGCTGGCCCTTCCAT
>NW_027325881.1:0-26366 GCF_048418805.1 Vulpes vulpes
AAGACAAACCATGAGAGACTCTTAACTCTGGGAAACAAACTGAAGGTTGCTCAAGAGGAAATGGTGGGGGATAGAGTAATTGGGTGATGGGCATTAAGGAGGGCAGTGATGTGATGAGCACTGGGTGTTGTATGCAACTAATGAATTATTGAACACTACATCTGAAACTAATGATGTACTATATGTTGGCAAATTGATTTTAAAAATAAAGAAGAAACAAATAAAGAAGAAAAGTTAACTTCTTAGCACTATGAATGAAGTATTCTAGATAACACATTCTAAAAATAAGAAACAAAGTTTATCTTAACAATAAAGATTTACAATCTACAAAGTACATATATTAGGTGCACATATTCATTATATTTTTAAAACTTTGTGGGACACATAAATTTTCAGTGTGTTATTATCACTGAAAGTGGTGTCTTGTTATAACTGAAAGTTATAGTATACAGTGTATACTTTTCCTTGTAAGTGTTAGTATACAGTGTATTCTTTCCTTGTAAGATGACTAGGTGAGAAAATAATTGTTGATACTGTTCACAGATTTGGAGGCGGAATATATGGAAATTCATTATCTAGCAAAAAAGAATCACAGTGCCCCAAGAATATAACTCCTATCTGCCCTTCTATAAGAATGATTAGTTGACATTTATTAGAGTTATTAATATTTTTAAATGTTCCCCCCCCCATTTTATTTTATATCTCAATTTTCTTTTTTTCTGTATTATACAGAAAGGATAAGGAAAATGGAGGGAAGTTTTTATATCTGTCTCATTCCATTCCACATATAATAAATAGCTTTGGGAATTATCTGATTTCTGATTGGAAATTTTTCTGGAATTTTTTATTGTTGATATTATCTTTCTATTTTTTAATTTGTTTCTATAGCCAATTATTTCTATTATATCTTTTATAGTTTTGATATGTTCGTATGCAAGTGAATAGAACTGAGTTTTTCACTTATGGACTAAAGTTCTAAAAGCAGGTGCAAGCTTCAGTGTACTCTTTTTTAATTGGGAAACCTAGTCATAAGTCATGCTTCCTTTGAGATCTGTTGCCTACATATACAAAGGATTCATTATATAAACATAAATATTGACAATTAATAAGGTTAGTTGTATCAATACAAATAGAGAAAGAACATAAGTTATAATCATAACCTAAGCAAAACCATGAGTTGGAGGTTCAATCAAATGAACCACCCAGGTGCCCCTATAGTAGATATATTTCATACAATTTTATTTTCTTTTCCCTAATTTTCCCATCACACTATCATCTCTAGAAAATCATATTAAAATATATATTCCCATAACTTTCTCCACTTTATATACGAATTTTAATAATAATATTCGCTTTTATCAAATCATAAGACTCAATTGTATAGAAATGATTAATCTGATAGTAGCATAAATTGTGCTTAATATTGACTGATATTGGTGCACCAAAATCATTTAGAAAACTATGTTTCCAGTGAACAGTGCTTTTTTCTTTAAGAAATGATTTCTTGAGGTACCTGTGTGGTTCAGTCAGTTAAGTGTCTGCCTTCAGCTCAGGTCATGATCTCACTTTTGTGGAATCAAGCCCCACATCAGGCTTTCTGCTCAGTGGGAAGTCTGCTTCTCCCTTTGCCTGCGGCTTCCCATACTTGTGCGCGCGCTCTCTCTCTCCCTCTTTCTCTCAAATAACTAGTCCAAAAAAATGATTTTTTTTTTGTAGAGTCATTGCTAGATATACACATTTCCTTACTTTAATGTTCATTGTAAAAAAAATGTTCATTGTCAACCTGGTTCTTAAAGTATCTGTTACAATTCCACGGAAATGAATGATATGGTTTCCAGTAAGTGATATAACAGAGTTTATATTACTGCTACATCTATTACATCAATCCTTGTCAAAAGTTCTTACTAAGAGAGGACAATAAAATACAATAAAACTATAAAATTACCAATGGAATGACTTGGTATTTGATGACATGTACATAAATGTATGACTTGACACATTACAATATTACAAGTAACTTTTAATTTGGAAAAAAATTTACCATTGTATAAAAAATATTAAAGTTTAAAATAAATACCAGTTGATATTTCAACATCAATATCTAAGGAATCAATTCCTGCAAGTATAACATTTTTAATAAAGTGAATTATTTACATAGCAATTTTCTCAAAGCTGTTATGACTTCCTTGTTCCTTAGACTGTATATGAGAGGATTAAACAGAGGAGTCACAACTGTGTAGAAAAGAGAAAGCACTTTGTCAATTCTTGCTGAGTGACTGGCTTTGGGTCTTAAATAGGTAATAATGGCTGATCCAAAGAACAACACCACAACCGTAAGATGAGATGAACAGGTGGAGAAGGCCTTGGCTCGACTTGTGGCCGAATGCAATTTAAGGATTGTGGAGATGATTTTGCTATAGGAAATAAGTATCAACAGAAATGGAACTGTGACAATCAAGACGACAACTATGTAGACCATCATTTCATTCCCAAATGTGTTCCCACAAGCAAGCTTGAGTACTGGGGGGATGTCACAGAAGAAGTGGTCAATTAAATTAGAGCCACAAAAGGGCAGAGTGAAAATCTGGACTGTCTGCCCTATCTGGACTGGAATTCCACTGATCCAGGAGCCAGCCGCCAGCTGAATACAAGTTTTGTGGTTCATCATTAAAGGGTAGTGTAGAGGGTTGCAAATGGCCATGTAGCGGTCATAGGCCATCACTGCTAGAAGGAAACATTCGGTGGTTCCCAGCACAAGAATGCAGCACATTTGGCTAGCACAGGCAACTAAAGAAATTGTTCTTCTCTGGGTCCAAAGGTTCATGAGCATTCTGGGGAGAGTAACTGATACATAGCAGATTTCCAAAAAGGAAAAATTGCCTAGGAAAAAGTACATAGGGGTCTGGAGAGAAGGGTCCAGTTTTGTTATTAGAAATATGATGCCATTACTCATCACAATAATGATGTAGATGACTAAGAACAGTCCAAATAGAAGCCACTGGAGATGGGGAACATCAGCAAAGTCCAAGAGAACAAATTCTATCAGTTCAGTTAGATTATCTTCTGGTGGTTTTTCTTGGTGTTTCATCTGTGGAAAGGGTAAATTTAGCATGTACTGTTATTTTACCTTAATGGACCAGTTCCCATTCTCTAAGTTTTATTAGGTATCTACATTCGATTTTTATAGTCACTGTAATTGTTTCTAATTTAATAATGTTACTATTTGTATATTTCTCACTTTCTCAGTTTAGATCCTGTGGATTATCACTGAACGCACTCCCTTGAAATTTCCTTTAAGAGCATTCCATACACTTTCTGAAAAACCAAACTATGCCTTGCTCAACATAGACACTGGGAAAATTGGCAATCACTGAAAACAGACCTCCAGCTATGCCATATGATCTAATTATTAATTATATTTCTTAATAATCCTGTTGTACTTCCCTATGATTTTTCTCTACCATACTTTAGTAGAACTGTATCAGACTTTGCCTTCCCCATACATTTGCAACTTTCTACGTGAACTCTTCATTACTCTATCACTTCTTCACTTGATGATCTTGATCTTACATTTTCTTATTATACAGTTTATATTATTAAGCAGTCTACAAAAAAAGAGAATATTTTATCACACATAGGGGAATAAAACAAATACCTTTTGGTAGGATACTAAATGGGGCATATTATTCAGGAAAAGTTGCCTGGGAACATAGATACAGATGGACATAAGAGAGTGATCCTAGGAAAACAAGAATAGCCTGGAGTGTGTTCATTATCTGGGGTATGTGTGTGGGAGCAGTGGGAGAAAAGATGTGTGTCTGTGTGCGGTATGCATCTCCACTATCTCTGCTCTTCCTCAAAAACTCTCCAGATAAAATTTATAAACTCATTTCTCTTAGAGATAAGAATATTGAGACTCACTAATGATAGATAATTTGATGATGTGCACATAGGTGTTCTGAATACAAATCAGTGCCTATTTTTTAAAGATTTTATTTGTTTATATGAGATAAAGAGAGATTGGGAGAGCACATGTGAGTGGGGGGAGACACAAAGAAAGAAGGAAGAGGGAGAGAATCCCAAGCAGATGCCCCATTGAGCATGGAGCCTGATGCAGGCTTACTCCCAGGACCCCAGGATCATGATCTGAGCAGAAACCAAAAGTCAGATGCTTGATCAACTGAGCCATCTAGGTGTCCCAGTGCCTACTTTTCAAAATTGGACTTGAGTTTGAATCCTAACTCAATAATTTATTATCTGTGTGTTATTTAAAAAAAAAGACTTTATTTTTCATGACAGACACAGAAAGAGAGGCCAAGACATAAGCAGAGGGAGAATAAGGCTTCCCACGGGAAGCCTGATGTGGAACTTGATCCCAGGATCACGGGATCGTGCCCTGAGCCAAAGCAGATGCTCAACCACTGAACCACCCGGGTGTCCCTGTGTGATATTAAGCAAAATTGTTTAGATTTTTTAAAGTTTGCTTTCTTATTTGTGATACTTCAATGAAATAATACTGGTAAAATTACCTATCAATTTTATTCTGACTTTTTATTAGTTATGGTTTTATAACTATAATTTTGAATATACTATGAATATGATATTATGTTCTTAGGACTTTAGTCTCCAAATTGCACCACATTGTTTAAAGAAATTATATTTAATAAAATTATTGAGTTACTTGTTGGTGATCATGTTTATTTTTTCATTCTTTCCTTTCATCAGGGCCAGGACTAGGGTAAGGTGAGTGAGACTCCTCAGATACAAAATTTAAGAGGCACTCACTCATTCTCAGAGCTGATTCTGTGTTGCATAAACATGAAAGTGAATGAATTCTTAGACATTTCACCCTTGGAATTTCTGGGCTCAAGATTCGTCCTCAGGCCTTCCATTTCTCCATTCTGGTGTGTTTGGACCTTGGCCACCAAACTGCGTACTACAGTGCCATGGATAAAGGAATACAGTCCTGCCAAGATGGGCTGGATTTAAATTACGGCTCCACCATCTGGTATCTCTGTGACCTCAGGAGAGATGCTTCATCCTTGTGCCATAGTTTATTCAACTACAAAACTGGCTAACTATTGTACCAATCCTTAGTATTTTTATATTAATTAATTCATTTCATATGTGTAAAACTACTCAAAGCACTTATAAAATTCTCTCTAAAGATAGCTACTATCACTTATTAAAAAATAAAATTTATTCTTCTGAATTGTATTCTCTGTTCTAAGCAGCATGAAAAAGGTACTCTAATTCACTTTTTCTTTGTTTCACATGATTAATGTGGATATTGAATAAGATCTCAAAGCAATCAACAAAATGTTATAAAAATGTCAAGCTCTTAAGATGTGAATTCTCCATGAATTCTCTGCTAATAATTTTGTTTATATTATTATCTCCACTCTATGAACCTAATGTCAAGAGTACTTATCACCATTCAGCCAAGAGTGTTGCAATCTGGCTAATTCCTTTTATATGCCTTTTCTTCCACTAATACTATATAGGCCTTGGGAAGTAAGGACTGTGACTGTTTTCCTAGTTGGGATTAATATGGATCTATAGATCTTGTACACCTAAGAGTGTGCTGAGTATTTAATTCTGAAATTAGGTAGAGCAGCATACATGTTTAAAAAAATCATTATTCTCAAAGGAGAGAAATGGATAAATAAACAAGACAACAAAATTCCAATCTTTATGTATCTCTTTTATGAATGGCATTTATTTAACATAAATAATCCCGTGCTTATTATTGGAAGAAAATTACTTCCTGTGTTAAATAAAACGTAATTTCTAACTGTGCAAACCCAACATCTTGATAATGAAATAATTGATTTATAACATGAATTAGTGAGATTTATGTATGTATTTCTCAAGAGCAGAGCAAAGCAGGGCATGCCAGGTGGCTCAGTGGTTTAGCGCCGCCTTCAGCCCAGGGCATGGTTTGGAGACCAGGGATCAAGTCCCATGTCAGGCTCCCTGCATGGAGCCTGCTTCTCCCTCTGCCTGTGTCTCTGCCTCTCTCTCTCTGTGTCTCTCATGAGTAAATAAATAAAACTCTTTTTTAAAAAAAAAAAGCTGAAGAAAGCAGAAAGAACAGAGATTTGCTTCATGTGCTCCCACAAAATTATGCTACTTTACTTCTTGTGAATATTTAAGTTCTTATTGATAAGGGGAAATAAAATTTAACGTTGTAATAGTTTTATTTAAAACCAAGCTTTGACTCTGTGGAAAACTCCAACTGATTAAGGGAAGATATAACAGCACTCTACTTCAGTTAAATGCTGGAAGCCACCTGAGCTTCAGCTATATTTATATATTTGATAGAAATTATCAACTTAAACCTTAAATTAATTTAAAAACAATATTGAATTTAAAACTATTTTCACTATTTTATGTCCTTAATTTTACTATTATTATTTTCTTTAAAGTAAACATTCTTTGGGTTCCCGAATGGTTGTAACATTATTTCGTGGATTGCTTTTCTTTAAATCTCTCACTGAATTATCAAGTTGCATGCATAAATATAATACAAATTTGTTACAGTATATTGGCTCAAAATGAAGTTTCCTATAATATTGTCTTTACCTAGAAAAAATACTTCAGATCTTACAGTTTTCAGTATTTCAAAGTGACTTAATACTATTATTTATTACTATTATTTCATTGTAAATTTTATTTAATAAAATCAGAATTATATAGGAGTTACTGTTATAAAATGATATGTTTGTTACTTTGCTAAAGACTAATTTTAAATTAAAATATGATCTAAGTTTAATATCATTATAAATTAGTTCATATTTACCTTTCTTCTTTGGGATGTTGCTGATTTCTTTCACTACAGAGGGTTTAATGGTTCAGTAACTATAATTGAAAATCACCTGTTTCATCAAAGATATGCAAGTTACCTTTATAATATCTTGTTCTTTCTAAACATGAACTGCTTTTAAAGTGAAAGTTAGGTGGCTCTACCCCAGGGATCTCTTCCACCTCACAAATTTACATTTCTAATTAGAAGCATCACTATAGTACTCTCTGATGTGCTGTATTTTATTTTTTCTATATAGCTCTTGGTCTTCCCAGAATATTTTCACTTCAACCCCTCCATGTAACAGTGCACAGGACATCTTATTTCTTAGACATGAACAGGGTGTTGAACATTACAGAGAACATCCAAAATCGACACACAACCAATTCTCACTTTATCTATCATAAATGCTCCCTAAGGAACCTTTGTTCCTATCAGACTGAGATCTTGAACTCATTTTTCTTATGTTCTCCTCTATGATAGGTTCCTTGATCACTAGTTAGAGGCTGGCCTGTGCAACCATTGTATTAAATATTCTGATGACAAATGTTATTTTTATGTACAAAACTATTATACTATTGGTTTCTTCATGGCCACCTGCACATTCTGAGATTTAGCTATATTGAGTGTATTACACAAGTTTCAAAAAATTGACATTTTAACTCAAGGTTCATCTGAATAGGGAGGTTTTTGTTTGTTTGTTTGTTTCTTTTGCAGGCATACCACAGTCTTTTTCCAATTTCATTTTACATCATTAAGGTGTGAATATTTTCAAGTTTTACTTAAGATAAAACCAGAATCTGAAATAAGGCCAGCTGAAATCATGAGAAAGACTCTGAGCAAATGGTTTGTGAATTCTAAGTTTTAATTCTGGGAAAGGCAATTTTTTCCAACAGATTGTTTAAGAATTATGACTTGGGATCAATTTTTCATGTCAAAAATAGGATGTTCCTTCCAGTTATTTAGTAAATAATGATGTCTATGAGTTTGGGATTAGGTAGGGAAATTATTTCAGAGAGAAGGAACTCCTATAGCAATGTGATAACAGGGAGTGATTAAGAAGGCCAATTATGTCTACTAGGAACACACATCTTAGATCATGGAAGGCTGTGAGGAGGGGGACAAGGGCTGCACAGGAGGCCAGATGTCACAGAGCTCAGCAAGGAAGTGAAAGGTCAGCCAGGCTGGGGCTACTGAGGATGCACATCTATGAAGCAACACTGCTGAGGACTTAAAGTCTATTGGCAAGGTGTAGTGCTCAGCATGGGTACAGAGGTCTTCTGATGCCATAAAATAGAATATTGAGGAAAAAATACTCAAATATAAATGAGAATTTGTCATTCAATAAATATAGCCTACCAAATTGGCAAAAAATGGACATTTTTTAAAAATTTTTATTTATTTATGATAGTCACAGAGAGAGAAAGAGAGAGAGGCAGAGACACAGGCAGAGGGAGAAGCAGGCTCCATGCAGGGAGCCTGACATGGGACTCGATCCCGGGTCTCCAGAATGACGCCCTGGGCTGAAGGCAGCGCTAAACTGCTGAGCCACCCGGGCTGCCCTAGTGTTTCCTTTTTGTATCAATCAATAAAACATGCACACACATGAAGTTACACAATCCCATGATATAGCAACAAGTGCACACTTGCAAAATATTGGAAGTCCCATAAGTGTGAAAAGTCACTAACTTAAGGAGCCTTAAGTTTGATACTGTCTTCAATTTTTTTTCTCCCATAGCGGTATTGTGCTTCTAAAATATGAATTTTATAATTTACTCAAATTTTTCCAGTTGCTTGCAACAAGAACAGCTTGCTGCCACCCAGCACATCTGAAACAGAAATGGAAATTACTTATTTGATTTCAATGTTGGAAATAATATGTGGCTTATTTTTAAGAAAGTCCATTTATAGAAGTCTTAATTCATTTCTTCTAAATGATTCAGTACTATCAACAATCCCAAACCACTTTTGTTGTCAGTTTTTTTTTTTCAATGAAAAGCAAGTCATTTTTCTGAATTAATTTCAGGAAAAAATATAAGCATGACATAAAAATAATAAAAAAGTATTAGGGTTTTCTTTTCAGTGCTAACATGATGTTTATTAAAGAAAACTTAGCAAATAAATATATGTATAAAATTAGTGGGCTTCCTAAATACTTCTTTTAACCTTAACTAAAAGTTTATGTATATATAATACAGTTATGGGTGGTCTTACTCAACAATATGCTTCATCCATGTTATATATACTTGTGTTTTATTCTTTTTTTAAAAAAAGATTTTATTTATTTATTTATTCATAGAGACAGAGAGAGAGAGAGAGAGAGAGGCAGAGACACAGGCAGAGGGAGAAGCAGGCTCCACACAGGGAGCCTGACATGGGACTCGATCCTGGGTCTCCAGGATCACACCCTGGGCTGCAGGCAGCGCCAAACCGCTGCGCCCCCGGGGCTGCCCTGTTTTATTCATTTTTATTACCTTCTGGTTTGCCTCTGTGTTAAGAATCACAATTATTTCTCATTCTAATTTGATAAGGATTTACTCTTACGATTGATGCAAAGACGAGCGTTCTTGGAGATGTCCCGTCGCCCACAAATGCTTGCATTTCTGCTGGTACATACCTAGGAGTAATTTCCCTAGATAAAAGCAGGCTGTCTGCTAAAATTATGTACCAATTCGTATACTGGCATGGGGAGAGAGTTTCCATTACTCCACATTTTTGACACATGTGATATAGTTAGTCCTTCTTGTTTTAAATTTTTGTCCTTCTGATGGGTATGCCATTCCGATATTGTGATCTTAATAGGAAGATCTCATATTGATCTCTGGCCTTGACTGCTGACACAGGGCTCCTGGAACTCTTGTAATTTCCTAAGCTATAAGCATACTTGGAGTATCTTTTCTTCTAATATTTGGTCTTTGACCCTGGTTCCTGACACAGTGCTCCTGAAACTTGTAATTTCTTAGGTAGAAGGAGTGTCTTTTCTCCTAATGAGGCAACCTTGGGTGGGCTCCTGGATGGCTTTCAGATGAGGATTGACTGATCACCAGAAAGGACCAAGCCATGACAAGTCACTTAGAATTTTCAGCTTCTCTTACCTACATTCTGTGAAGAAGAGAGAGGGGTTGAAAATGGAGTTAATGACCTGCCATTCCTATGTGGTGAAGCCTCCATAAACATCTTCGAAGCTAGGGCTCTGAGAGCTTTCCAGGATGGTGAACAGACCCATGTGTCAAAAGATTGTCCTTTCTGCCCCTGGACAACACCAAGTAAGCATCGTTAAAGTCTCCCCTCCCACTGCCGTCATGTCTAAGTCAGAGTCACCCAAAGAGCCCGAGCAGCTGCAGAAGCTCTTTATCGGAGGGTTGAGCTTCAAAACAACCGATGAGAGTCTGAGGAGCAATTTTGAGCAATGAGGGATGCTTAGGGACTGTGTGGTAATGAGAGACCCCAACACCAAGCGCTCCAGAGGCTTTGGGTTTGTCCCATACACACCGTGGAGGAGGTAGTCACAGGCATGAACACAAGGCCACACAAGGTGGATGGAAGAGTCATGGAACCAAAGAGGGCTGTCTCCCAAGAAGATTCTCAAAGACCCGGTGCCCACTTAACTGTGAAAAATATTTTTGTTGGTGGCATTAAAGAAGACACTGAAGAATATCATCTAAGGGATTATTTTGAACAGTATGGGAAAATTGAAGTGATTGAGATCATGATTGACCGAGGCAGTGGCAAAAAGAGAGGTTTTGCTTTTGTGACCTTTGATGATAACGACTCTGTAGACAAGATTGGATTGTCACTCAAAAATACCATACTGTGAATGGCCAAGACTGTGAAGTGAGGAAAGCCCTATGGAAGCAAGAGATGGCTAGTGCTTCGTCCAGTCAAAGAGGCCGAAGTGGTTCTGGAATCTTTGGTAGTGGTCGTGGAGGTGGTTTTGGTGGGAATGGCAACTTTGGTCATGGAGGGAACTTCAGTGGTTGAGGTGGCTTCAGCGGCAGTTGAGGTGGTGGTGGGTATGGCTATAATGGATTTGGTAATGATGGAAGCAACTTTGGAGGTGGCGGAATCTACAATGATTTTGGCAATTACAACAATCAATCCTCAAATTTTGGACCCATGAAAGGAGGAAATTTTGGAGGCAGAAGCTCTGGCCCCTATGGTGGTGGAGGCCAATACTTTGCCAAACCACTAAACCAAGATGGCTGTGGTGGTTCCAGCAGCAGCAGCAGCAGCTATAGCAGTGGCAGAAGGTTTTAATTACTGCCAGGAAACAAAGCTTAGCAGGAGAGGAGAGCCAGAGAAGTGACAGGGAAGCTACAGGTTACAACAGGTTTGTGAACTCAGCCAAGCACAGTGGTGGCAGGGCCTAGCTGCTACAAGAAGACATGTTTTAGACAATACTCATGTGTATGGGCAAAAAACTCGAGGACTGCATTTGTGACTAATTGTATGACAGGTTGTTTTAGTTTCTGTTCTGTGGAAAGTGTAAAGCATTCCAAAAAAGGGTTTTTTTTAAATAATAAATTTATTTTTTATTGGTGTTCAATTTGCCAACATACAGAATAACACCCAGTGCTCATCCCGTCAAGTGTCCCCCTCAGTGCCCGTCACCCATTCACCCCCACTCCCCGCCCTCCTCCCCTTCCACCACCCCTAGTTCACTTCCCAGAGTTAGGAGTCTTCGTGTTCTGTCTCCCTTTCTGATATTTCCCACCCATTTCTTCTCCCTTCCCTTCTATTCCCTTTCACTATTATTTATATTCCCCAAATGAATGGGTTTAATGTAGATTTTTTTTTTTGCACCCATGCTGTTGATTGCTAAATGTAATAGTCTGATCATGATGCTGAATAAATGTGTCTTAAAAAAAAAAAAAAAGATTGACACATCTCACTGCATAGGGACAGAAGTTCGTGCACTCAGGAACCTCTAAGACCTCACAATATGTATGTATCTTTCATCTGGCTATTCCTCTGTAATCTTTATCATATGCCTTAATAAACTCATAAACAGAAGTAAGTATTTCCTGGAGTTCTATGCATCACTCTAGCAATTTAATTGAACCCTAGGAAGGAGTCATGGGAACCTCAGATCTATAGCTAGTTGTGGAGGGAAAAACCCCATCTATTTGGTGACCAGAAGTGTCAGAAGGGAAGTGCTCTGTGAGTAGTAAAGGAGATTCACAGGGAAGGAACACACAGTAGAGAGGGATGAGTTTTTCCCTATCACAGGAGAGAAAGACTGAGTTTTTCCAAAAGAGTCATAGTTTCTCATTTGGTTTCCATTTGCATTATGATTCTCTTTCTTTCTCTTTCTTTCTTTCTTTCTTTCTTTCTTTCTTTCTTTCTTTCTTTCTTTCTTTCCTTTCTTTCTTTTTTCTTTCTTTCTTTCTTTCTTTCTTTCTTTCTTTCTTTCTTTCTTTCTTTCTTTCTTTCTTTCTTCTTCTTCTTTTTCTTTCTTTCTTCTTTCTTTCTTCTTTCTCCTTCCTTCCTTCCTTCCTTCCTTCCTTCCTTCCTTTTCTTTCTGCTGGCTATTTGGATTATTCTCTTTTGTGAAATACTTCCTTAAGTTTCTTGTCAATTTTTTCCACAAATTTTCCTTGTTTTTAATCTGGAAAACTTCTTTATATATAATGGATTTGAACCCCTTGTGTTGAAAACTTCCTCTCTGAATGGCTCCCTTGAATGAAGAAGTACTGATGTAACACAGTTCAACTTATCAATGTTTTCTACTATGGAAGCTAATTTGATTAAAATGTTTTTCTTGCCCAAGGTTATACAGATAATATACTTTACCTTTAAAAAGCTTCATTGTGTTGCATTTTGTATTCAGTTTTACAAAGTATCTAGAATTTTTTTTATATAAATGACATGAAATAAGGATCATGTTTTTTTCTTTCTCTTTCTCTTTCTTTTTCTTTCTTTTTCTTTCTTTCTTTCTTTCTTTCTTTCTTTCTTTCTTTCTTTCTTTCTTCTTTCTTTCTTTCTTTCTTTCTTCTTTCTCTTTCTTTCTTCTTTCTTTCTTTCTTTCTTTCTTTCTTTCTTTCTTTCTTTCTTTCTTTCTTTCTCTTTTTCTTTCTTTTCTTTTCTTTCTTTCCACACTTGCATCCATTTAAATCAATACAATTTATTAAAAGGCCATCTTTTCTGCAGTATTCTGTAGTACAAACTGACATATTCAGGTGTATCTATATTCTATAGTCATTCAACAAATATTCTATAAAAGCTTTCCACATATGGGATGGCTGGGTGGCTCAGTCAGTTAAGCTTCTGTCTTTAGCTCAGGTCATGATCTCAGGGTCCAGCCTCCAGGGTCCTAGCAGGGAACCTGCTTCTCCTTCTCCCTCTGCCCCTCCCCACCACTTGTGCTTCCTTCCTTTCTTTCTCTCTCAAATATATAAGAAAAAATATTTTTTAAAAAACCTTTCTATATATAATATTTTTGACTTCTTAATGTAAATGATAAAGAGGGAAAGGAACTAGAACATATATTATGGATTTTAGGGAAAAATTTGGAACATGAATTGCTAGATAAAAGATACTACATATTTTAGTAAACAGTCCCACATCAGCAGTGAATTAGTGTTGACAGAAACTAGTCCACTAAATATGAAATTTGCTGAGGGACACCTGGGTGCCTAAGTGATTGAGCATCTGCCTTTGGCTCAGGTCATGATCCCGGGGTTCTGGGATTGAGTGCCACATCGGGATCCTCACAGGGAACCTGCTTCTCCCTCTGCCTATGTCTTTACCTCTCTCTCTCTCTCTCTCTGTCTTCCACGAATAAATAAATAAAATCTTAAAAAAAAGAAATTTGCTAAAATATTTGTTTCTCATTTTAAATACAACCACTTGGGATGTAGCCCTGCTACCAGAAGGTCCAGGATAAAATGGGAAGTTTAGGAATGAGTAAAGATAATCAACTCATATTCAAGCAGGAAAGTAAACTACAACATAACTCCTGATTAGACAACAGCAAAATGAGAGGAAAAACAGATAAGTTCAAATCATTGGCTAATGCAAGAAACATTAAGTAGCCCCTTTCTCAAGGCCATTTTGAATCTTTACTCTTTAGAGTATATATCATGCATGGGTTTAAACATCAAAATGACAATGGTATACAGAAAGAGAAATAAATTAGTCTATTCTGAAAAATATATTTGGATTTGGGTCATAAATACGTAACAATTTGGGATCCAGAGAATCAAGCTACAACTATGATGTGAGATGAGTAAGTGGATAAAGCTTTGGCTGGTCTTGTTGCCAACAGCAACTTCAAGATAGAGGGGATAATTTTACTATAGGATCCAAGTATCAGTGAAAAAAGAATAATAATAAAAAGCACAGTAACTATAAAAGCTAACATCTCATCCAGGAAAGTGTCCCCATGGATTGGCTTGAGTAGTACAGGGATGTCTCAGAACAAGTAGCTGATTTGGTTAGACTCACAAAATGGCAGAGTGAAAATCTGTCATGTCTACCCTATTTTGACGGGAACTCTACTGATCCAAAAGCCAGTCAATGTCAGCTGGACATGGAGCTTGTGGTTCATAACTGGAGGACAGGATGGAACATGACAAATGGCCATGTAGTGGTCATAGGCCAACGCTGTCAGGAGAAAGCATTCCATGTTTCCAAGCATAAAGAGAAAACATATTTTTGTAACACAAGCAGAAAAAGAAATGTTTCTTTTCTGAGTCCAAAGGTTTAGGAGCATTCTTGAAAGAATGACAAATACATAAAATATTTTCAGGAAAGACAAATTACTAAGGAAAAAATTAACAGGCTGGCCAATTCTAGTTATGAGAATAATGATGCTATTTGCCATAAAGAGTATCATGTAGACGAGAAAAATAACACACACACACACACACACACACACACACACTATTCAGAGACTGGAAAACAAGAAAATCCCAAAACAACAAATTCCATCACTGAAGTGAGATTTGCTTCTGGTCATGTGTGTATATGTTCCAACTGTGAAAATAGTGAAATTAGTCATTTATTCTGTGAGTCCAAACTATTTTCTATGGACTAGAGGAGTTTGAGGAATTAATATATAAAATTTATCTCCATTCAAATTCCAGCGTTTGATATCCTAGCATCAAAGAGCAAAACTGAATCCAAAGGTGAATGTGTGCTATATCCTAAACATATCAACATCGTTAACATATATTAGTAGTTTTGAATTTTACAGTGGTTTCTCTTTTTTTTTTTAAAGAATTTATTTATTTATGCATGAGAGAAACAGAGAGAGAGGCAGAGACATAGACAGAGGGAGAATCAGGCTTGTTGTGGGGAGTCAGATGCAGGACACAGTCCCAGGATCCCAGGAGCACCACCTGAGCCAAAGGCCGATGCTCAACCACTGAGCCACCCAGGTGCCCCTATAATGTTCTAAAATAAGTGAAGAATATTAATACAAAAACATATTGACATAAAATAATTCATACTTTGTCTTTTAGGTTTAGTTATAGCTGCTATTTGCTTCTTCAGTAGAACAGTTTAATTACATACACTTTATATATTATATATTGTATATGTATATAACTATATATAATATAAATGTATACACAGGCTTATAATCATATATATGAAAGAAACTTTTGTTTTAATAGGAAATTGACATTTTTTATCATAACTGAAACTCATATTTATTTCAAAATATACATGCTTTCAAAATACCAAGTTTCCTTTATTTATTTTTTTAATTTAATTTAATTTTTTAAATTTATGATAGTCAGAGAGAGAGAGGCAGAGACACAGGCAGAGGGAGAAGCAGGCTCCATGCACCGGGAGCCCGACATGGGATTAGATCCCGGGTCCCCAGGATCATGCCCTGGGCCAAAAGCAGGCGCCAAACCGCTGTGCCACCCAGGGATCCCCCAAGTTTCCTTTAAATAAGAGCATCCCTTTTATTCTACATTTCTTTTTCATATATGACCTTAACTTTATGTTTCTGTTTGTCACTCATTATAATTTGTTTTTCCAGATATCCTGGACAAAGACATCCTTGTGGACAGCCACCCAATGGAATTCAAGTCCCCTGGCCATCCACCTTACCCCCATACTAGATCTTGGCAGGGAGAAAGAAAATTCTTGAGAAAGCAGCACCACTTAATTGTCCACTAATATTCACTGGAGAATATCTAAAGTCAAAATCGTGCATGTCAATCCTTTTCTTAATCCACTTTCCCTAATGTTTTTCATTTGATCTTCCATCTGGGCCTTTGAATACAGAAACACTAGAATTCTATTATCATTACACGTGCATGTTTTATTTTGATCTATTTCTTTTCCTTTTTTTTCTTTTAACTGACACATTCCTGACTGGAATATTAACTAATTACTCTTTTAAGATTTAATTAAGTAATTTATTTATGTATTTATTATATAGTGAAATCTCAGAGAGAAAGCAAAAGAGTGGTGGGAGGAGTAGAGGGAGAAGGACAAGTAGATTCCTCTCTGAGCATGGAGCCCATTGTAGGGCTCCATCCCATGACCCTGAGGTCATAACCTGAGCTGAAATCAAGATTCAGATGCTTAACTGCCTGTGCCACCCCGGCACATCTAATTAATTATTTTTTAATTTTTATCAGATAATATGGATTCTAGTTCAATTTATACCTTCAGTCTGTGTTCAAAATAAATATTTTAAATAGAAAATACATCAGAGGGAAAAAAAACCTACAGGGCCTGCTATTGTTTCCAGGCTACTTCCTTAATCTGTGTGAAAAATTTTTTTTTTATAATTTTTTTTTTTTTAAGATTTTATTTATTTATTCATGATAGTCACAGAGAGAGAGAGAGAGGCAGAGACAGGCAGAGGGAGAAACAGGCTCCATGCACCGGGAGCCCGACGTGGGATTCGATCCCGGGTCTCCAGGATCGCGCCCCGGGCCAAAGGCAGGCGCCAAACCGCTGCGCCACCCAGGGATCCCTGTGTGAAAATTTTTTGTTGGCTATAACTCAGATGTATTAGCTTATTCCCATATCACATTTTAATTTGCAATTAAATATTTGACTTTTTTTCCCCTTTTCTCTCCCTTTTTCTAGTTCCAAGACAAAACTCCCCAGGCTTGCCTCAGTTTGTAAGTTTTTAAATGAAACTATGATACATACATATTCAACTGATTTTCAATATTTTTCAAGAAAATCTTTTGTCTTTTTCTTTGAGCTATTATTGTAATAAATTATATCATGACCTTAAAATTACTTTAAAGGCATTGGGCAGTTGTAATTAAGGTCAAATACTAGTTGAATTTAAATTAGGGAGGTTATCCAACTGGGCCTGACCTAATGACGAAAGTTCTTAAAGTCTAAGTACAGCAGCCAGATCCAGGAAAAATATCAGAGATTCAAGGTGAGGGAAGTGGAAGAAGGAAGAGGGCATGGAATATCTTTGGCTTCCAGGAGCCCAATGTCACCCAAGTAGTACCCAAATTTCAGCCTCTGAGATCCTCAGCAGAGAAACAAGCCACATCATGCTGGACTTCTACCTATACAAACTGAAATAATAAATTTGTGTTAAGTTGCTAAGTTAGTGGCCATTTGTTATACAACATTTGAAAACAAATGCAATAGCTTAACAGGTGTTGAATTTAATTGTTAGCATTGAGTAGACTTTTTGGAAAAGTCTAATCTCTACTTTGGGAATGTCTGAATGCTTCATTTTTTTCTTGGTTAAGATAAGACCGGTGGACTTTTTGATATGGTAGGTAAGATCTAATACTACCCTGGAGACTCCAGTCAGTTTCATTATTGATGGTTTATAACTACCTAACAGGTCTGGCAATCCTTGCTTGATTACATGACCCAGACTCAACTCCCCCTGCTCTGTGGACTCTCTAAACGTTTAGATTCCTTGCAGGATTCATTTGATTTCAAGCAAGTGAGCACTCCTCAATATAGGAAGGAAAAAGGACCTGGGAGGCTCTTGGTCTTTTCTCAAAATTCTAATGCTCCCCTGTGTTAGAGAGAAGGGCTCCAGCGCAGCAGTGCATGGTGGCCTCTGGAGGCTCTGGAAGCATGCCTCTGTGGCTTGCCCAGGGCTGGGGTGTTGGAAATGATAGAACCTGGTACACATTATTTGCCTTTAAATAAAATCCTTGTGAGTACATTCTGTGGCATATAATGAAACCTTCCATAACCAAACTGGAGAAAGCAATGCAACTGTGTTTATTTTCTTTTAGGGTTAATAATAACTATTTTCATGGATAGAAAATATTTGATTCATGATTTGGCATATTCAGAGGATGTCAATAGGAAGTCTCAGAAATTTTATTTATTTATTTTATTGTCATTGAGTTTAAATAGACTTACCTTAATTTGTTGTTTCATAAGCTTTATTTCAAAAGATATTTAATTTTTAACTTTTTTAGAGTTTTTAAAAATATTTAAATATTTATTTATTTATTTATTTATTTATTTAGCAAATTACTATTGTCAGCAAGTACTCCAAAGCATTTCTATACATCTTTTCTGGTACTGAAAGAGAGACACGCCCAAATTTATAAATTTACCATCTATATGATCTCAGATAATCATGCACATTCATTTTTTAAATTTGATTTATAAATCTACAAAAAAAACCTATTGATCAATATTTGTGTAATTTTTATATTCTACATTATCTGTCTGATTTGTCAAAACCTGAGAATCCCTTCTTTAATTCTACACTCATTGACATTTTTCTCTTTTCTTCTCTTGTTTGATTTCAAGATTGTTTTATTTATCATCATTTAATGATTATTAAGAGGCATTTATTTTTGACTATGTCCAATTCATAATCTTAAAATTTGTCTCTTTGTATCTATTGTAAAAGGCCTTTTGGTTGTTTTTATTTTTATTTTATTTTACTTATTTTAAAAATAAATGACTGCTAATGTTATGTATCTTGAATCCTCTTAGTAAAAAGAATCTATTGATTCTTTCAAAAGTCAAAGATGATTTGATTGATATTGAAATTTCTCTGCTAGATGCTAAATATTCCATAAGACATTTAGTAGCAATGAAAAAAAGGGAAATGCAAGAATTTTATTTGCTATATAGTTTTATATATTCTGAGCAAAAGTTATTTCTTATAATTTACATATTTTATTATCTTGTAATAAATCAAAAATACAAATAAAAATATAATAAAAAACAGAAATCATTGAAATCCTGCCACTGTCAGGAAGCCACTATTCTCTTCAAATCCACATCCTCTCAGATACGAAGTGGGCTAACATGCACAATACCCACTACCAACTTGCACATGTAAAATGTTGTATGAGATTATGGAGTGCTAATCTCTATTTTACAAAACTAGTTATTTTTTAAAAATATTTTATTTATTTATTCATGATAGACAGAGAGAGAGAGAGGCAGAGACATAGGCGAGGGAGAAGCAGGCTCCATGCCGGGAGCCCGACGTGGGACTCGATCCCGGGACTCTAGGATCGCGCCCTAGGCCAAAGGCCGCGCTAAACCGCTGAGCCACCCAAGGATCCCCAATAGTTATGTTTTATACATACATTTACTTTCTCACATGTCAGGAAATCTTGGAATTTCCTCAGTGAAGCAGCTATAAATCATTGTCTTGAAAGGCTGTGCTGTATTCTATGGTATAGATGTATTCTATTGTCTTAATATGTTCCAACTGAGAGCACTTTCCCTTTGCTTCTTATTTTCTTTTGCACTATAAAAAAACCTTTAATAGACACTCTTGAACAAACACGTTTAATACAAATTCTTAAATGCAGGTAACAATTGTTCTTGGATAAATATTATTTCTACAAGATGAGTTTTCATTGATAGAATTCTTAAAATAAAAGGGTGTTTTACTTTTTCATTCAAAAGAAAAAAAATGCCAAATTACTTCCCAAAAAGATACAGAATTTATTCCAGAGGATTTCAATACAAGTGCTTCAATGCAAAGACTATTTACATGGTGCAATACTTTCATAGAGCTACTGTAACAAAATGTTACAAATTGAGCGGCTTAAAACAATAATAATTGAATCTCTCACAGTTCTAGAATCCAAAGTCCCAAATCACAGTATTGTCAGGCTCTCCTCATTTCCTCTAAAAGATCTAAGGGGGAATCATTCTTTGTTTCTTCTAATTGTTGGGGGCTCTTGATTTTTTTTTATTCTTGTTTGTATCACTCCCATATCTACTTCCACCTTCATATGACTTTCTTCTCTGTGTATCTATTTTTTAAAAAGATTTTATTTATTTGTTCATGAGAGACACAGAGAGAGAGGTAGAGACATAGGCAGAGAGAGAGAAGTAGGCTCCATGCAGGGAGACCGATCAGGACTTGATCCCCGGGCTCCAGGATCACACCCTGGGCTGAAGGCAGGTGTTAAATCACTGAGCCACCCAGAAGTCCCTCTATCTATTTTTTAAACTTCCTCTATTTCTCTGTTTCATAAGGACACTGGTCATAGGATGCAGGGCCCATGTTAAATGAACACAATCTCAATTCCTTGGACATTATTACATCCCCAAAGAACTTTTTCTTTTTCTTTTTTTCCAAGTGAGGCATATTTGCAGATTCTAAAAGGACATCTATTTTAGAGAGACCAACATTTCAATGTGCTACACATTCATTTAGATAGTTTATGGTGTTAGGGATCCCTGGGTGGCTCAGCGGTTGAGTGCCTGCCCCAGGGCGTGATCCTGGAGTTCCAGGATTGAGTCCCACATTAGGCTCCCTGAATGGAGGCTGCTTCTCTCTCTCTATGTCTCTCCTTCTCCCTCTCTCTGTCTCTCATGAATAAATAAATGAAATTTAAAAAAATAATTTATGGTGAAAATTCCAGAGATGTGTAATACTAAAGAGGTATTACCAAGCAAAACCTGAAACTGTAATGGAAGGGAATTATGTCACCAGAGTAAAGGGGAAATCCTCCAGATTTGTGGTCTTAAAGCAACATGGGCAGTGACAAGAGATAGACAGAAAGGCAAATGCAAAGAAAACACTAAGATTCTCCTGCTTTCACCATCTCGGCTGCTGCTGGGTTTTGTTATTGGCTAAATTCAATCATAGGTACAAAAGAGTTAGCAAATATATCTGAAGCAACAGGAAAATTAAAAAAAAAAAAAAAGTGATCACGGCACATGACCCTAATCCCTGTTTATAAGATACACTGAGTTCAGTATCATTGTATTGCTCATGGAATCCCTTAATTCCCTAGTTCACCATAGAGGACAGATGGGTCTTCAAATCAGATTGTCGCAACTGAGATTATTTGTCTTTTGATTACACAGAAGCCCTTGACTTAATCCTATGAAACTAAGGTTCCTTAACATAATGTGAGGTTGATATGATTACATTAAATATCATTATTGTGGAACAAAACTAGAAGACATTTTTTTTCCTGCTGTCTCTACATGACAAACATATAAGCAAATTCTTTCTGTAATTTCAAGTATCTGAGTCACGGTAATAACTTCGTTAGTAGTTTTCTCAGTGCTACCATGATATCTTTGTTCCTCAGAGTATATATAAGGGGATTCAATGTTGGGATCAAAATGGTGTAGAAAAGAGAAATTAATTTCCCAACTCCTTCAGATTGATTTGGTTTGGGTTGTAAATAAGTGATAGTAGCTGTTCCATAGAATAAGACTACAACTATCAGGTGAGAAGAACAGGTGGAGAAGGCTTTAGCCCTTCCTTTGGCTGTTGACAACTTCAGAATGTTGGAGATGATTTTGCCATAGGAAACAACAATCAACAGAAAAGGAATCATGACGAAGACCACTGCAACAACATAGACTGCTATCTCATTCAAAAATGTGTCCCCACAAGCAAGCTTGAATACTGGGGGAAGGTCACAGAAGAAATGATTAATTGTGTTAGACCCACAGAAGGGCAGAGAGAAAATCTGGCATGTTTGTCCAATCACAACTGGTACTCCACTGATCCAGGCAACAGTCACCAGCTGGACACAGACCTTGTGGTTCATGACGAGAGGGTAATGCAGAGGGTTACAGATGGCCACGTAGCGATCATAGGCCATCACTGTCAGGAGAAGACATTCTGAGCCTCCAAACATAAGGACAAAACACATTTGTGCAGCACAGGCAAAGAAAGAAATATTTCCTTTCTGGGTCACTAGGTCCATGAGCATTCTTGGGATAGTGACTGTTACATAACAGATTTCTAAGAAGGAAAAATTGCTAAGAAAAAAATACATGGGGGTCTGGAGAGCAGGGTCAATTCTTATTATCAATATTATGATGCTATTACACATCAGTATAGTTAGGTAGATGACTAAAAATATCCCAAAAAGAATCCATTGGAGATTGGGAATATCAGAAAACCCCAAGAGAACAAATTCCACAATGGTAGTAACATTAAAATTTTCTGTTTTTAATGTGTTCTCCATCCACAGATACAGTAAATTCAAGATGGTTAATTCACTAACTTTTTTCCGAGAGAGAGAGTGTCCAAGTGGGGTGGGGGGTGGAAGGGGAAGGAGAGAGGAGAAAGAGAGAGAGAGAGAGAGAGAGAGAGAGAATTAATTTCAAGCAGGCTCTGCACCCAGCATGGAGCCTGACACAGAGCTTGATCACATGACCCTGAGATCATGACCGAAGTCAAAATCAAGGGTTGGAAGCGTAACTGACTGAGCCACACAAGTGCCCCAATTCACTAACATTTTTGAACCACATTTTTCTCTCCTGTTACCTGGAGTAGATGCATGATTGAGTTTATGTAATCTCTTAAATTATCACTTTGCTGTGTTTCTAGGAAATGATATGTGAAACCTCAGAAATGAACTGATGTGCATTGTCAATCAATTCAAGAAATAAAATCCTAATATATATGTTTTATACTTGAATATAATAACAGTAGAGATAATGAGAAGTATACATTGTTATTTACAGCATACTGTACAGGAATAATATGTAGTTATTTTACTCTATTAAGTGAAATTATTTTTCTATTGCTTTTGTCTGGGTTCATCATTTTTTTTCCTGTATTGGTTGGCTTATTCTATCTTCTTTCAATTCAAATTTTTGCCCTCTAAATTTTGTTCACTTCTCATTCAAAATGAGGTTTAAATCTTCCCATTTATATTCCAATGAGAATCAATTTCTTAAACCGATCTTTTGTTCCTGGGGGAATAAATATATGCAATATTATTGTTCTACTCTATATATCTCTCCCATCAATCTGCTAAATATTGAGAGCATTAATCTTATCATGCTATTCAACAACTTTTCCTGTTTACACACTCTGTGTAATGCATGATAAATTCCAATTAATCTTTAATACAATCAAGAAAAATGACTCATTCATCACAATCTTTTTCCATATATTCCTTCTTACCTATGTAAGATTCTGCGATACACAGTCATATAATTCCATTGCAACCAAATGCAACTCACTTTCTTTATATTCCCTGGGTAATTTAGCCTATTAAAGTACAACTTCCATTAAGCCTAATTATTATTTATTCTGGGCATGCAAATGGCCAGAGGATAAGAATGGGACTAACACACATATGCTGTACACACACACAGAGTCTTACTTCACTTAATATTGCCATCTAATATTAGGCAGTCAATACCACTTAAGAATTCCATTACACTTTATTAATATTTGTTCTCCAACTTTCCAAAACAAATCTTATGCATTTTTCTATTTCATCAAATCCATTACTCCCATCTCCACCTTATCTTTCTGCCTATCAGCAGATGTATTTGGGTTTAATATTTTGATAAATAAAACTGAGCAAATTTGTATTTCCCATTTCCATTAGAACTAGTTTTTAAAATTACTTTAAATGAATCATTTTTATTATAAATTCATTATTATTGTTTTTTTTACATATATCTAATTTTGCTTTATCATTAAGAAAGGTAAGAATTATAGGATCATGCTAAATAGAGCTGAGGCTGGCCCCAAACCTGCCATAATAGTATAATGATTATTTGTATTAGAGTTACTTAAGAAGCAGCCAGTGCAAGAAGAGCACCCTGAGACTCCTTCCTTTGTCTCCAGAAAGTATAAAATAAATTTCCCATATGAAAGTTACTCTCTCTGTGCCAAGAGGTAGAGAGACATTCTTCTCTTTAGAAATAGGGAACTCAGGGTGGAAAACCATATACAAACAAACTTTGTAACTTTTACTAATTTACTACCCCAGTCCAAATTCTGTTTGGAATTCCTTTGTCTAAAATGTATAAAAGCAACATGGTTTGATCACTTCTTTGAGTCGTGTTTTTTTTTTTGTTTTTGTTTTTGTTTTTTTGGTGTTGGGCATCTGTGCATGCAAAATTAAATCTTTTTTTTTTCCTCCTGTAATCTGTCTCATGTCAATTTCTCTTAAGCCACAGAAGAATCTTGAAGGGTAGAAAAAAATATTTCCTCCCCAAGAGTAGTTAACTCATTTTCAGATAAAGATCTAGACACTGTATACTTTTCTATTTTGTTCTTTGTATTTTGAGCCTCAAAGTTAGAAGTATCCTTAAACAAAATAGCCCAGCAGCACAATTATAACTTACCTTTAAGGATTTGCACGAAGCTATCTATGTGAATGTAGGTGTTTTGTAACCTGTAAACTTTGTCAATAAGTCACTGTAATTCGACAGTATTTTGCTGGCTTCAAACATTAGCTGCTTTTAAATAAGAAGTAGTCATGTTCATCCTGGGGGACGTCTTCTCTTGTGTATCGTTTTGATTTCCAGGAGACTGCTTCTGTTTAGTAATCATTTGAGTTTTTTTTTTTTAACTTTATAGATGACCTGTCCTTCTCTTCAGGCCCTTCTTGGCATAAAGCTCCCCTATTATGGGGGGAGTCCCTTGGGAGAGAAATTCTATTTCATTGTCTAGTATTACTTTCAGGAAAAGATTAAAAACACTTTTATCTATTACATTTCATATCCTTAATAATTGGCGTGGATTTGTTTTTCTGACTTTTATTCTGTAATTCACCCAGATTTAGATTATCCTCAGCCTTAGAAAAATGTGTCACATATTTTATCACACGAACATGGTATGCTTGGTTCTTAAATATATTAAGGGGTGAGATCCATTTTCTAAAGTGGAGAACTGTGTTCCTAGATTAAATTTTGTGAAAATTGAAGCATGTCATGTCTGCTGGCAGAAATCCAGACATGGTTATGGTATGTACTCAGGCATCAGGGAAAGTATTTAGCTGACTCAAAATATAAACTACCTAAAAAATAAGCATTTTAAACAAAATTATTTAAGAAAGAAAGCGGGAAAAAACAACTTTCCTGTTAACAGCCTTTTCCTAGTTCAGCTACTTCTAGGCAGGTATGGAGATAAAATTATCATGCATAAAGTTGCAAACTCAATATCTACTCCTACTTGTTTTTTTTTTTAAGATTTTATTTATTTATTCATGACAGACACAGAGAGAGAGAGAGGCAGAAACAAAGAGGGAGAAGCAGACTCCATGCAGGGAGCCTGCGGTGGGACTCCATCCTGGGTCTCTAGGATCACACCCCGTGCTGAAGGCGGTGCTAAACCGCTGGGCCACCGGGGTTACCCTTTCCTACTTGTAATTATATTTGTTTCTTCCTTTTTGGGGTTCTTTGACCATTTGTTACTATAGTGTGCTTCTATTTGTCATAATAATGTGTTTCTGTTTGTCCAGATAGTATGTTTCCAAAACTGCCTTTTATTTTTGTATTTTAAGTCTGCTTTTCCTCTCTGTAACATGATTCTTATACATTGGCCCTCCGTACTTCTTTTATTGTGACTGATTTGGTATTGCTGAGGGATTTCATTCATGTTTACATACAAATGGGAACTTCATTCATGATTTGCCTCAAATAAGATCCCTGTTCCTATAGGCTGGGACAAATTGAATGTCCATCCCCCATTGGAGTAGACTGATCTAATCCCCATCCTATTCTTAAGACAGAATTGAGTGTTTCTTTATTCAGTTAAATATTGTCATCATGAAAAAAACTTAATTTAAAAACTAAAAGATTGCTTCAATATACCAGTTGCTTCACAAAATAAAGAAACACCTTCTACTCTTGCTACAGTACGATTTTGTGATCAGCAATTAAGAAATTCTGCTTTGTTTCATGTTAGAATCCCATTGTTTACTAGTTTGTTCATTTTTTGATTCCCTATTGCACCTTCAGCATTCAGACAGCTGAGAATTAAAGATAGAAAATAAGGAAACAAATACACTCTTAGGAGCCTCATCACAGAATAGACACATCACTTCTGTCTTTGTGCTATTGTAGAAACTAATCACATGGTCTAATGTTAATCTGAGAGGGCTAGGAAATATTGTTTACTGTAGGTCAAAGAAATGGAAATACGTTTGGAGAGCATCAAGCCAGCTTCTGCCACCGTGCTCAATTCTAGTCACTAGCAGTATGCTATAGCATGCTATAACATGTAAACCTTTAGATTGAAGCTCTAATGTGGCATTTACCTAAAAGTAATTATTTGTGGTACATATTTATATTTTTGCATTTTTTGAAGATATCATTTGTGTCTAATGCAATGTCATTTTATTTTTATTCTTAAATTAGCAACATTGAGACAGTTTACATAAAGATTGCAACCTTCAAAATA